>NC_090253.1:2912207-2975590 GCF_037325665.1 Littorina saxatilis
ACATGGTTCATCTGCGGGGCTGGTGACATACCTCCAATGATGATTTTTGTGTTTTTTAGTTGGCAGCATGGGCAAGTCTTGAGACGGCTCTTCGTAGTCAGCTAGACAGTATAAATGTGAATAATAATCTATACATATAATAAAAGAGAGTGTCTGTCTGTCTGTCTGTCTGTGGTCGCCATACCTCTGAGATGGCAAGAGGCAGGAACAAGATAGTGTGCACGTACACTCCCTAGGTGCCGCAGATGTGCACCTGGGTTTTAGTTTCTTGATTCATTGTTTCCTTTCTCAGATTATGGACCTCCCATTTATTGAATACAGCCTATATGGTGCAAGACCAGTTCAGTGCCTACTGTTCACCTGTAGCAAGCACATCATGCCAGTGATATTAGAGACTCGCTGTTGCTCCTATGAGGGGAAGAAATGAAGAATGAAAAATTAACTGGACAGTTCCGGAAATTTCTAGAAGGTAAGGGAGATAACTGTTCACCTGTAGCAAGCACATCATGCCAGTGATATTAGAGACTTGCTATTGCTCCTATGAGGGGAAGAAATGAAGAATGAAAAATTAACTGGACAGTTCCGGAAATTTCTAGAAGGTAAGGGAGATAACTCTTTTTTGTCTGTGGTCGCCATACCTCTGAGATGGCAAGAGGCAGGAACAAGATAGTGTGCACGTTCATTCCCTAGGTGCCGCAGATGTGCACCTGGGTTTTAGTTTCTTGATTCATTGTTTCCTTTCTCAGATTATGGACCTCCCATTTATTGAATACAGCCTATATGGTGCAAGACCAGTTCAGTGCCTACTGTTCACCTGTAGCAAGCACATCATGCCAGTGATATTAGAGACTCGCTATTGCTCCTATGAGGGGAAGAAATAAAGAACGAAAAATTAACTGGACAGTTCCGGAAATTTCTAGAAGGTAAGGGAGATAACTGTTCACCTGTAGCAAGCACATCATGCAAGTGATATTAGAGACTTGCTATTGCTCCTATGAGGGGAAGAAATGAAGAATGAAAAATTAACTGGACAGTTCCGGAAATTTCTAGAAGGTAAGGGAGATAACTCTTTTTTGTCTGTGGTCGCCATACCTCTGAGATGGCAAGAGGCAGGAACAAGATAGTGTGCACGTACACTCCCTAGGTGCCGCAGATGTGCACCTGGGTTTTAGTTTCTTGATTCATTGTTTCCTTTCTCAGATTATGGACCTCCCATTTATTGAATACAGCCTATATGGTGCAAGACCAGTTCAGTGCCTACTGTTCACCTGTAGCAAGCACATCATGCCAGTGATATTAGAGACTCGCTATTGCTCCTATGAGGGGAAGAAATGAAGAATGAAAAATTAACTGGACAGTTCCGGAAATTTCTAGAAGGTAAGGGAGATAACTCTTTTTTTGTATCCAAACAAAGGAGGTAAAGCTAATGATAATGGGATAGCGAGCGTCTTAAATTGCTACAGGGCTCCGCTTACTCCCGGGCGAAGCCGGGCTTAACTGCTAGTAATAATACTAATTGTCAGTAAGTACTGGTGTCACATGACTGATGTGAACCAGTTGATTGGCTAATGGCGATGCGCTAAAACTGTTAGAGCACTCTTGGAGTGCGCTAACTTTTCCACAGAGCGTATTCTTACGCCCTTTGCCTAAGCAAGACTGTGCTCTCATCCTCAGAATTAATTACTGACATGTAGCTTATATTCTCCACAATACCAAATGACCATAAATTCCCTGCTTCTCAATTAAAGCAGAAGTGGGGTTTTTTCTGACAGATTGCATGTGCCTGTGCCACTGATCTAAAAATAGAAGCCGCTGTGTTTCATCTAATTTTCGCCGACTTGCATAGATTCTTCTCATATGCCGTGTTAGTGGCATGTAGCTTATCATCCACATTACCAAATGATGAGTTAGTATAAAATTCCCACCCGCTAGCAGAAAACACAAGTGTTATTCCGATAACGTACCAGCTAGACCAGTTTGGAAGACTGACTCGATCGACTCTGTCATACGTAGCACTGACTACACTGAAATATGACTGCATCAGTTCAGTAAATGAATGGTTTCCGAATTATTATTTCAAGGCAAGAACAATCGTAATCAAAAACGTGTAGGGTTCAGAACGTTCTTACCAAATATATATAAGACTTATTACCAGCCTGCATCGTGCGTGCAGACTCAGTCAGTGCAGACTGCATGCAGTGGTTTGATTGCCCTAGCAGACGACATAAACCCCGCCCAGCAAATTAACATGTTGGGCAAATGTGAACGAAAAAACGATGGGGATATAATACGTGTAGGGTTCAGAGCATTCTTACCGTTCATATTTAGACTAGTACCAGACTCCCCGATGAGTGAAGATACCACACGAGTAACATGCCACATTTATTTTGAAAATGTGCCGCTTTCCGTCGACCTTGGCAAGGGGCAAAACTCTGCACAGTCAATCTGTCGAAGCTCGATGTAGGTTTCGAATCGCAAATTAAGAGCACAGTCCTTTCTCCGAGTTTAAATGAGGTCTCTATGAAAGATCATCACTTTTTAGCTTAACGATACACTGGAATTTACCAACAGAAATCAAAACAAGAGTTTGCGTGTGACGAAAGCACGACACACTTGAGACAGCCCACACAAAAGTAGATCCAGTGACACAAACCTGACCACACAGTTACGCCTATCCAAATGCGCGTTGCAAAATGTGCGTTTTGAATCTTCTTTTTTTCTCTGGCGGTACTGACAATATCGTTATTGAAACAATCCCAGTGCACTAAGGGATTTATAGAGCAAATCTCGAAAATAATTATTGAACTCAGCGCTATGCGCTTTGTTCAATAATGAATTTTCTCGATTTGCTCTATAAATCCCTTAGTGCACTGGGATGTCTCAATAACTTAAATAATAATAATAACCTTGGCTTCACAGGCCAACCACTCAATTATGACTATAATTATAAAGAGCAACACCTGCACAAAATAAACACTCCGTATTAAACATATCCCCGAGTTGGCTGTTTGTTTACCTGTCTGTTTGTCTGGCTGGCTGTCTGGCTGGCTGGCTGGCTGGCTGGCTGGTCCCTGTGCTATTTTACTCTAATAATTTTTTTAATTGTGTAAAATAAATAAATAATAATTTTTTTTTTTTAATCCAAGTGATCCGGGTGGAAAGCGATTCGTCTATGGCCAAAGTGATCCGGGTTCGATTCCCGGCATGGGCGGTCTATTTTTTGTTTTTTAATTTTTTTTTAAAATTCTTGTTTACTATTGTTTATTATGAACGTTTTCATGTTTTATTTTACTCTAATAATTTTTTTAATTGTGTAAAATAATTTTTTTTTTTAAATCCACGTGCACAAGACAAAAACTTTCATACTGGGGGAGCGAGCCAGTCTGAAGAGTACTCGGGTCCAGCGCCAGCGTTTTTTATAAGAACTTGGAGTGATTGCGAATTTGCGCGTTTCTCGTGAGTGCTTTCGATGTTTTGTAATTTGATTTTCCCCAGCGAGTGTTCTTTGGAGGGCACTAGACTGTGATTGCTGGTGCATGTTTTTATTTTTGTTTTTCGTTCTTTGTTTCCGTTTGTAGTCTGTGGTCAAATACCTCACAATGTGCTCAAACAAATCACAGGCACAGGAAATGAACAAGAAGAAGTGTGTCACAAGAATTTGAATTCTAACAAAAACATGTGTATGAGTTCATAGACTACCACTGTCGAACCCTTCACTGTACAATGTAAATGAGTACAAAATATAGTCGTCAGTTTGGGAGACATTGTAGAGCACAGGTGAACTTTATCACAAACGGACAACACAAAAAGTACTTTCTTTTCAAACTTGAAAGTTTGTTGTCTATTTTTACCAGGGTCTTTCAAACAAACAATAACATGTGTATTTTTTAACATTGTTGTACTTAAAATCTTAACATCTGCTAACAATTTGCGTATGAATATTTTTTATTCCTGCACTAGAAGGGAAGAAATCAACCTGTGGAAGACGTGCTGTGGTTTGTCTCCCTTCCTTCGAAACCGAAACCGAAACCGTCTGTCATGCTTACAGGGCCTCATAGATATCAGAGTCAACTCTCTCTCCACCCCCTCCCCCCCCCCCCCCCCCGCCCCCGACACCTCCACGCATTCAGCGTAACGGCTTGTACGGCGTGTTACTTCAACATAATATGATGATAATAATAATAATAATAACTTCAACAAGTAGTTTTTGGAAAAAAATTAACCTTAACAAGGCCTCAACACAACAGCGCTTCCTGGAATTGCATGGCTGTTACCGGGAAATGTACTGGGTCAAAGGTCCGCCTGACTCGAAAATTTACTGGGGAATAGACAGTGACTGCAAAAAATCGTGTACTTCATGATTGGTACAATGGCCAACACAAATGTTGTCGGATCAAGTCTACTTCCATTCTTTAGATGGTATATGTTTCTTCAAAGAAATAGTCTTTTACATTGACTACTGCCCTCCCAGGAAACCTGGCCACATCCTCAACAAAGTCAGCCAGAGCTTCGTTTAAGTGTGACAATGGGTCATACATTGGTGCTACATTACTAGCATTCAAATGTGTATTCATGGCAACAGCATTTTGCCATTTACAACAGTTTCACTAACACTGTATTCTTTCTTGCTTTATTATTTTGTGACTCAGTGATAATTTGAAATAAAGTTATTTGCATCATACACTTTGATTTCATTCATTTCTATTTATAACTACTTTTACTACTTTCCCTTCTGCACTGTGACATGCCACTGTATGACGCTCATTCAGACCAAAAACAATACCATTCCTACCTGTTGCAACGTCTATCGCTCGCTCTGTCTTTTGGTTCCTTGGTTGATCGATCGGTTTCTTGGTGGAAAACATATTTCTGTCACCAATACCAGTATTATTGCATCACTTCCATAAAGGTAGAGTAGCCTTCTTCCTTTCTGTTAAGCCAATAGGTCTTATTCATTATTGAGCTCTTATTCATTATTGCATTACTTTCACAACAATCTCCTTCCTTGATATTGCGATAGTTGTTATCTCCCATTTATGTACAAACGCCGAAAAGACAATTTAACAGGACACATCAACACTATTATTTTGTTTACCTGTACCAACAGGTGTACAACTTCCTGTTTCTTTGATATTGTCAATGTTTCGGCCCGTGTTGATCCTGGGATCAACTGAATTTCTTGTCTTTAGATCTTCGCAGTTACAAAGAACTGGTAATGTGATGGAACGTGGGGTAAAGCAATTAATGCCGTCCTGGAAAAAAATATACCCTTCCCAACCCTCGTTAGCAAAACTGGTTATCTTAAAAAAACAAACCCACTTCCATTCAGGAGAACGTTGGCGAAAAAAAATCCGTTTCGGTCTTCTATAACAGCAAAGACGTTGCAGGAAGCAAAATTGGTACAACGTTCAAGAACCACATAAAGTCGTAAATTAAAAAATGGAATGCTCTTTTCAGATAATGGTGTAAAAATGGTGGTAGTATGTTGACCCACTCCCCCTGGTCCCAAGAAAAATCCATTTTTGAATGTCGATATGAAAAAGACAGGGCATGGTACCGAATCAATGGAAGTTGCAAGAAACATGGCTCATATAGACACACTCTTCCCTCTGACTGGGCTGGACAAGAAACACCGAAGGAGCAATCAATATCCCGACCTAAAATTACACTGGAAGCTCCCCGTAATTACTTTATCGTCGCGTCTTCTTCAAGGTTAGAGACGAGAGAGAGAGAGAGAGAGAGAGAGAGAGAGAGAGAGAGAGAGAGAGAGAGAGAGAGAGAGAGAGAGAGAGAGAGAGAGACAGAGAGAGAGAGAGAGAGAGAGAGAGAGAGAGAGAGAGAGAGAGACTCAGACCTTTATTACAAAAGGATAAAGGTTTTAGGCAAAGCCTATTCTTCCAACCTGTCCTTTATCAATCAATCAATCAAAATCAAAATGAAGCTTATATAGCGCGTATTCCGTGGGTACAGTTCTAAGCGCTTGTCAAAGAGTTGTCAACATAGGACTAACAAAGAAACTAACATCTTCAGACGGACACGAACCCTATCACACACTAGCAAACCCTGGTAAACATAGAACAAACAACTGTTTAACAACGATGTACACATCAATAGCTAGGTCCAAACAAAATAATATTAAGCACAAAGAAAACACCTCTCACAGAGCACAGCACAAGAATGTCTTTTGGGGCACAACACATCACGTCGAGCATGAAAGTCGCAGCCAGCTACGGGAAGAACTGAGTCTTCAACCTACTCTTGAACGCGTCAAGAGAGGGGCTCTGACGAAGCTCAAGCGGCAGGGAGTTCCAGACGGACGGGCCCGCGGAGGGGAATGCACGCTGACCAGCAGATGCGAGTTTCGAGCGAGGGATGTGGAGGCGGAGAGGGTCAGCAGCAGAACGAAGGGGACGGTCGGAGGGCTGGGTGTACAGGTCCAGGGAAGATTGAAGGTACTCGGGAGCAGAGTCGTTGAGACACTTGTAGACCAGAGTGGACAGTTTGTAGGAGATTCGGGTGTTGACAGGGAGCCAGTGCAAGGAGCGAAGTAGGGGGGTGATGTGGTCTCGCTTCGTCTCCTCAACGTCAGCCTGGCAGCGGCGTTCTGGACTCGTTGTAGGCCATGAATGGATGAGGCGGGGAGGCCGGCCAGAAGGGAGTTGCAGTAGTCCAGACGACTGAAGATGAGGGAGACAACCAGCTTGACACAGGCGTCGTGGGTGAGGTAGCGACGGATGGAGGCGATGCGTCGTAGGTGGAAAAAGCAGGTCTTGATGATGAAGGAGATGTGTGTCTGCATGGAGAGAGTGGAGTCGAGAAAGACGCCAAGGCTCTTGACAGCAGGGGAGAATGGAACAGTCGCGTCATCCAGCTGGAGGTCGGTCACAGTGAGGGAAGCAATCTTCTGTCGTGTTCCAACGAGAAGGGCCTCCGTCTTCTCACTGTTCAGCTTCAACTTGTTCTCAGTCATCCAGTTCTTGATGTCAGTGAAACAACTGGAGATGGATCCAAGGAGATCGTCAACGTCCTCCGGCTTGGCGCTGTTCTGGAGCTGCGTGTCATCGGCAAAGGAGTTGTAGTTCAGGCCGTGGCGTTCGATGACCAGGGAGAGGGGTTGGGTGAACAGGGTGAAAAGGACAGGGCCGAGGACAGAACCTTGTGGGACGCCGAAGCGGACAGGGACAGGCTGAGAAGAGAACGAATCAGTGGTGACAGTCTGAGAGCGGTTCTGGAGGTAGTTCCGGAACCAAGAGAGGGCGGTGTCGTGAATGCCGAACGTGGAACTGAGGCGATCGACGAGTAGCTGGTGGTCGATCGTGTCGAAGGCCGCGGAAAGGTCGAGCAGCACAAGGGCAGAGACGAGACCGCTATCTGTTGCGTTCAGGAGGTCCGTGGTGATTCGCAGGAGCGCCGTCTTGGTGCTGTGGTGAGGGTGGTACGCTGACTGATACACTGGCATCAGCGAGTTCCGAGACAGGTGGGCGCTCAACTGCTCCAGGATGATACGCTCCAGAAGCTTGGAGAGGAAGGGCAGGTTGGACACAGGACGGTAGTTCTTCAACTCGTTGACGTCAAGGCCGGGTTTCTTGATGAGTGGGCGGACAACGGCAGACTTGAAGCAGTCGGGAACGACGCCTGTGGCCAGGGAGACGTTGAGGATATCTGTGATAGACGGCAGGAGCTTGTCCAGATACTTGGTGAAGAGGAAGCCTGGCAGGGGGTCTAGCTTGCAGGTCTTGATGGCCGTCTTGGTGATGAGTCGCTTGACGTGGTTTTGAGTGACAGGCTGAAAGCACGTGAGGGGGGAGCCGGAGAAGGAAGGGGAGGGTGGGGACGGGACGAAGGGCTGCTGATCGAGTGTTTTCCGAAGCTTGTCAATCTTGTCCTTGAAGAACTCCGAGAATAACTCCGGGATATCCTGTGGTGGGTGAGCAGTGGGTAAGGGGGAAGCGGGGGAGGAGCCCAGGAGAGAGGACATGATGGAGAACAGCTCCCTGGATGATGAGGCGTTGACGATGCGGTCGTGGAAGTGCTCGACCTTGGCAGCAGTGATGGCTTGCGTGACTCGAAGCACCGCATCCCTGAGAATCTGCTTATGAACCTCCAGGCCAGAGTGTCGCCATGCACGCTCCGCTCGCCGTCTCTCGATCTTGGCGGCTGTGATGTCCTCAGAGAACCAAGGAGCCGGCTGTCGCTCAGAGACTGCGCATAGGGATGGCGGGGCGTGTTTGTCGAGACGGACATACACAAATAAAAATTCAATCATCTAAGATACAGAAATACATTTTATCCTACATACGTGAGAGAGACACCCGTGAGATAATAATCGTTCAAATCACACGTGTGTATATCATGTAAATGAGGTCATGTCAAGCAAGTCTGGCAAGGACCTGTTTTTCCACTGCTTATGATGCCAAAGTCATCGAGACAAACGTCATTTTATCCTACATACGTGAGAGAGATACCCGTGAGATAAAAATCGTTCAAATCACACGTGTGTATATCATGTAAATGAGGTCAACCGGAAGGTCAAGCTATGTAAATTAGTAGTACATGGGATCAACCGGAAGGTCAAGCTATGTAAATTAGTAATTACACATTCATGAAGAACTACTTTTGCAACAAAATGGCAACTGTCACGAAAACCGATTTGTCAACACTGAACGAATTTTTGAGTGATGAGCTGTTCGAAGACATGTTTGGTGATTACGCGAATGACAAAGTCGATGAAGAAAAGAGTGAGTCATCCATGATTTATGATTTTTCTCCAATAGACTCATTCGTTCAGACAAACAAGAACAAGAACACTCTCCGAAAAACGGTTTACGATATACGTCGCCTATCGACGTTTATGGCAAAACACAGGGACAAAAAAAACATTAGGCGTGATTAGCACCATCCAACCACAAGAATTATGCAAAATTCTCTGCTCTTTTTTCATGAGTTTGAAAAAAACCGGATGGCAAAGAGTATAAACCATCCACGCTGATGGGCCTTCTTAGCAGCATCCATCGACAGTTGAAGTCTAAAAAGTACTGTGCATCCGTTAACTGAAAGAAGTCGTGAAGACAAAGCAGAAGATTGTTAAACAGGAAGGTTAATTGTGGCAACTTACCTAACAGGGGTCAACCGCTGAAACATGAAGATGTTGACAAGCTGTGGCAGACAAAACAGCTCCGAGTCGCAGATCCAGAAGCAATCCTGAATACTCTGTGGTGGCAAAACACAGTCAACTTTGATCTGCGCAGCCGAGCGTGACTCCTCACAGGCACATGCAGTGGGGAGACGTGTCCTTACATGAAGACAGTAATGGCAGAGAATATCTCCAATTTTGCGAAAGACAATCCAAAACATGCCAGGGCGACAATCCAAAGTCTGTGCGTGATGTCTGTCCGAAAGCTTGGGCGTCGAACGATGAGCGCTGCCCTGTCGCAGTTTACAAAACATACGCAGCTCTCCGACCAAAAGGTTACTCCGAGACAAGTTCCCCCTTCTATTGTGCAACAAACACAAAAGTTGCATCTGAAGAATTTCCATGGTTCAAGCGCCAACCTGTCGGCGTCAACAAGTTGTCAGCAACCATGAAAAACATGTGCAGAAAAGCTGGGATCATCAACCCGAGGTAGATCTACACCAACCACTCTGCACGCAAGTTCCTAGTGCAGAAACTTTCCGAGAATAACGTTCCTCCGACCAAAATAATGCAGCTATCTTGGCACAAAAACGTCCAGAGTATTAACAATTACAGCAGCATTTCTCAAGAGGAACACCGTGGCTTCAGTGTGATATAAACGGCACTGCACCGGTCTCGGAGCTGTCGCCAGTGTCGGCAGACGACACATTGGTTTCGCCCGCATCGGCCACTTCAACTCTAGCCATCTCCACTGCCACTGCCTCAATCACATCCCAGCAAACGCTAACAACACTGTTTGCAGGGCCTGTGCACGTTGGTACCATCAACATTAACCAATATTTGTGCAGTCACCAAACCGAGAAGTGACCATCTGAAAGTTGTCGACTCGCCTGGCTCCGACTTGACTGTCATCCTATCGCGGAAGGATATGCTTTGCTGTTGTTGTTCCATTTGGTTTCTTTTATCCTGTGGCCACTGCTTTTCTTTTTATCTGGTATATTTTGAAGTGACCATGATTTCGTTCTTCGAATTTATTTCATCAATGTTCAATATTAAACTTAACAGTGTTAACAAAGGCGAACTACTTTGTCCTAGTTTGAGAGTGTGTGTCATGGCGGAGGAATGAATGTCAAATTGAGTAAAGTGGTTTGAAGTTCTAAAGCGGGTTGATCCAAAGGCAATAGCGCTGTCGGTGACTTTTAGTTAGATCTGGCACAGAAGTATATAATGTAGGATAAACAGAATACTACATGACTTGCTGTGTCGTACCAGATTTACACTCGTTGCTTTTTCAAATAGTGAACAGCTCGCTTTCGCTCGCAGTTCACTATTTAAAAAAACAACTCGTGTAAATCTGGTACGACACAGCAAGCCATGTAGTATTCTCTATATAGAAACAAAAATTGCGCTTGCTAATTACCCTCGATGAATCTTTACAACTAACACGTCACGCCACACTTTCAGAGTGACGTTTCCTTGCTTTGACGTAATAGATTTCACGAGGCTTTAGAAGAGATCGAGGTTCCAAAACAAGCGTCTTCAATTTAGCTGCCTCGACGGCAAGACATTTTCAGTAAAATACGTAGAGGTTACATGCCGAGTCTCAGTGATTATTAAAAATAATGGTCGAAGTTGGCGGATCATGAAAAATGCGAGCTTCAGCGAGCTTTTTCATGACCGCGAACTGAGACCATTATTTTTATTAATCACTGAGACGAGGTGTGTAACCTCTTTATTCCCCCTTTCTTCAGTTATTCAAAGAAAACAGGAGTTTTTGTGCGAAAGTTTGATCGAATCCGAATCACTCAACCAGTCAACCTGCGCAGGCGATCGATTAATGCGCGGTTGTATAGTTCCGTGCAAATCATTCCATTCTGTTAACACTTCTTGTCAGTTTCCCTGTTTTGGACTAAAATCAAGTACACAGATATGCTGTTATTTTGCTGTGGCGGAAAAGGCAGATATTGTGTGTTCTGTTTATGTTTTAGTATCGCTTAAGATAATGTTCTTTCGTCAAATGGTACTAGCAGACGAACTTTTGCACCCGTGTTCCAGCGTTAATTACTGTATGAAGTTCAGTTTTCTGGGGAAAATAGTGTATAAAACCGCTTTATGTTGTTTAAATTGATGAGATGTGTGCATTTGGTTGCGTGTGATCTGTTTATAAAATGAAATATTGTTGAAAACTGACCGTCGGATTGCAGTCAGTGTTGTCGAAGAAACTGCGTTAAAAGAAGGGGAACTACTCTTGTCGCTAGAGTATGAGTTACTTGCCTTGGGAATTTGCTTGTGATGAACGGTTTGTGCACGGCAGATCTAGATTCAGAAAACAACCGAACTCATGGATTTTATATGGAGATTCATGTGTTCAGGCCTGTAGGTGTTAATTTAAATGCGGTATGTTTGTATTGTTTGCTCCAGAGATGTATACTTCGTACGTATAGAGCGTTCGGAACTTTTCAGTCGCAAAAGTAGTACCGAAACAGAACAGCTTCTCAACCCATTGCACTATCGAGGATTCAGGCTGTTGCTGGCTCGTTATTTGTTTGGTTGCTGGGTCATTATCGAAAAATAACTAGCTCTACAAGTTTACAGAGGTAAAGAAGCAGAGGGGGGAATAAACGTAAGTACAGTATGTAGGATAAACAGAATACTACATGGCTTGCTGTGTCGTACCAGATTTACACTCGTTGCTTTTTCAAATAAGGCCTAAAAAAAAAATAGGTGTGGTTACGGTAACCCGACCTACCCTATTTTTAGGGGCCGATCCTATAACTTTTTATTACATTTGTCAAAAAAAAAAAAAAAAAAAAAAAAAAAACGAGTGCAAAAAACGCAATGAAAGCGAAAGCGCCCGTGTCGCACACTTATTTCCCTGTCAAGTAGGTTTAATTTGTACACATTAGAAAAAAAGTAAAAAAAAAAAAAAAGTGATTGCCTACCTACCTACCCTATTTTTTTTGGCTATGTTACCGTAACCACACCTATTTTTTTTTTTTGCCTAATGAACAGCTCGCTTTCGCTCGCAGTTCAATATTTGAAAAAACAACTCGTGTAAATCTGGTACGACACAACAAGCCATGTAGTATTCTCTATATGTATGGATCGCAACACAATGTGCATTTAAGGACATATATAAGAAGAACTCAAAAATTACAAAATTACATTGACATAGTTAAACCTTTCATTTTGAGAATTAAGTTGCTCAAATCAGCTCAGAGAGAGAGAGAGAGAGAGAGAGAGAGAGAGAGAGAGAGAGAGAGAGAGAGAGAGAGATAGGGGAGAGAGAGGGAGAGAGAGAGAGAGAAAAAGAGAGAGAGAGTGAGAGAGCGAGAGAGAGTGAGAGAGAGGAAGCAAGAGAGAGAGAGAGAGAGAGAAAGAGAAAGACAGAGAGAGAGAGAGAGAGAACTCAGAACTCAGAACTTTATTACATAAGGATAAAGGTTTTAGGCTTAGCCTAATCTTCCAACCTGTCCTTGGAACATATACAGAGAATAATTGTAAACAAAAGCAAATACTGCGCACATACCTCATCAAAGTATGAAACTGATAAAACATCAGAATAATGGTCGAGTATAAACATAAACAAATATTGGACTCACAAAGTCATATAAAACAAAACCAGACACAAACAAACGTAAATGTTTTTTAAAATTTCTTAAAAAAGTACAGCAATGTATTGCCGAACAGGGCCATATACAGGCAGCTAAAGTTTCAAGAAGAAGGGGGAGGGGGACGAGGGATTACACATTCAGAGTAACTACATATACAATATTTAAAAAACAAACAAACACTTAACAAACGACGTCTTCAGGACGTCGTTAATTGGACGCGACGACAGGTCATCTCTTTACGACGTCAGTTTGGCTTACGAGTTTTGACTGGGTGACGCATCGCTAACTGGCTGTTGTTTCGTGATGCTGATGGTATTACGTATAGACCTCTGAGATCACAGGTACCTGGATCCAACACAGACTTTTGTATTGTATTGTTTCATATTACAGTCGAACCTGCTCACGCGACCAAAGGATCATCTGACAAAGTTCTTTCCTGCAAAATGTGCCTTTCCTTAACGACCAGCTGTAAATTAGGAGCACTTTGGGCTGTGTGACCGGGCCTTTAGGAGCACTTTGGGCTGTGTGACCGGGCCTTCAGGAGCACTTTGGGCTGTGTGACCGGGCCTTTAGGAGCACTTTGGGCTGTGTGACCGGGCCTTTAGGAGCCCTTTGGGCTGTGTGACAGGGCCTTTAGGAGCACTTTGGGCTGTGTGACCAGGCCTTTAGGAGCACATTGGGCTCGTCCGTTGGGTGGTCGTTATAGACTGGTTCGACTGTAGGAAGTTACATCCCCGCTGATTGCGCGAATGTATTACAGTGCCCCCCCCCCCCCTCCCCTATGACCCCTCTACTTCACGACTCCCTCGATATTACGACCCAGTTCGGAGAGGGTAAAGATGAAGGGGGGGGGAGGGTGGAGGGAGCGACGGATTGATGCAGGCAACACCACAGAATCCTCATCACTGCATAATTAAATACTACAACGATTCTTGGCCGGTGGCTTCGTGTCCCTGTGTGCTTGACTCTTTGTATTAATGAGGGGTGCTGCACGATGCACCAAGTGTTATAGATCTGTTTCCACTCCCTTCGGTCAGGTGTGAACATCAGTTGTGACGGTAGTCCTTTGTTTCCCTTCCTCATACCACGTGAGTACGCTTGCGCTCTTAAATGTGTGTGTGTTTGACGCGCGACTGCCCCCGTGGACCTGCAGGCATTTCGCACGCACGCATGCATGCACGTACGTACACACACGCGCAAACAGACCAAAACACACACTAACAACAAAAAGTGACGAAGTGTGAAAAGAAACAGAAAGAAAAAAGACATAGAACACGACACAATAATGCACAATAATTACAAAAATCTAGATACTGACCATACATATTCCCCCCTCTCTCTCTCCTTCCCTCCCTCCCTCAATCCATTCATTCATACATCCATCCACCAACCAACCCACCAACCAACCCACCAACCAACCAACCAATCCATCCATCCATCCAACCACCATCCCACCCACCCACCAACCATGTGTACCAACCAATCAATCAAATCCATCCATCCATCCAACTGACCAACCAATCAAATTTTGCAGGGTTCGACACTAGCGGGGGCGGGGGGCGGAACGCCCCAGAGTTTTGTGTTCCGCCCCAAACATTGCCGAAGCTTGGGGCCCACTCCGCCCCAGGATAAATTCCAACAATGACAAACCGAAAATTCTAATGCCAGAGCCAATCACTAAAAATCGCCAGTCAAAGTCGTCACTGAAATTTGCGTAACGATCAATGCCGCAGTTGAGAAAAACAACAACATTGAAATCGTCGAAGGACAATGCCGAAAGGGAAATAACTCCCAGATTGCGCTCTTTAGCGTGAGAGATAAGTATCGCCTTCAAATGCCAAACACAAAATGTGGCGACACATCCCTGGTGTAAAAAGACATGGAAATGAAGATGGAGAACAGGGTGGAGAGAAACGAAAAAAGGAGACCGATGTAGCCAAAAGCGCGAAGCGCTGTCGTAATTTCAATGTCAAATGGTTGAAAGAATTTCCCTGGCTTCAGTGCGATGAAGAAAAACAGACAATGCATTGCCGCCCGTGCAGATCTTATAGCGGAGAACCACTTGAAAAAGTGGTGATTCTGAAGGTATATATATACTGAGCATGAATAACAGTGGGCCCCAGATTTTTGTTTTCCGCCCCAGCAATTTCCATCTCCGGGGCCAGTGTGGCCCCAGGCCAAATAAGTTAGTGTCGACCCCTGCAAATCAATCAATCAATCAATCCGTCCGATCCATCTACCCGTCCATCCATCCGTCCACCTATCCACACACCCATCCACCCATCCATCCATCCATCCATGAAATGTACAAGTACTCACCGGAGATTGCCCTTGTTAGTGCCATACTTGATGTGGTTGCAGAGCGCCTCGTACATGCCACGCGCCGTGTCAATATGTCGTGCGTCAAAGACCTGAATAACCAAACACCATGTTCTATCATATGCCAGTCAAGCGCAAGTATGAGGCATGACGTCAAGTCGAGTCACTTTACGTACAAGAAAAAAGAAATTGGGAAGAATGACGCAAAGAAGTGACACAATCCATTGATCAATTTATAATTCAATGAATCAATGAATCAATAAATCTATTCATGAACAAAAAGAAGTGACAAATTTCATCAATCCATTCATCCATCCATCCATCAAGCAATGAATCAATTCATCTATTACTGATGGGTCCGATTCATATATATACATTCTTACAGTTTTGCACCAAACCCATGAGAAATGTTTTACCGCCCTATCTTTTCGTAAAGCTTTTTCTATGTTTTGGTACGTGATTCATACGGTGTGCCCGCATGATCTCTGACAGTTTGTTGATGATGATGATGATGATGATGATGATGATGATGATGATGATGATGATGATGATGATGATGATGATGACGACGACGACGATGATGATGACGATGATGCTCGAGAATAAAATGATGTTCATGTTGATGATTTTAATGAGACAACGACAAAGTTGATGACGACGATAAAAACAACGATGACAACGACGACGACAATGATGATAATGATGACGACAACGCTCACGAAGAAGATTTCTTTTTGCCTCACCTGAAGTTTGCTCCAATGAATGCGGCCAATGCAGCGAGGCGCATTTCTCCACGCCGTCTTGGCGCCATAGATAAGTTCCGCCGTCGTCAGGTCGTAGTTGCCGGTACGCTCGATGGAGTTGACCACTTCCTGCCACCTCTTCTGATAGGCGGCTGTATTCAGTCTGCGGGAAAAATACAAGAGAATGCCAACCAACAGAAAACACAATTAAAACTACGAATTATGTTTTTGTATTGAATCAAATTACGATCGAACTGGAATAACACGCGCTCTCTCTCTCTATCTGTCTGTCTGTCTGTCTGTCTCTGTCTCACTCTGTCTCTGTCTCTCTCCCTCTCTCTCACACCCACCCCCCCCACACACACACACACACACACAAACACACTTATACTACCAATCCCGCCCCTCTCTCCCCCCCCCCTCTCTTGCCCACTCCCCTTCGACAAACACACATCACTACCTCTCATGACGAAAGAGCAGGCAGGCAATAAAAAGAAGAAATCGGTCGATGCTAAATGAAAACTCAAAGCGTATTCCGGGTCCTTCTGTTTTTGACATCCGAAAGGATTTTTTTTACAAGGAACACTGTCACCACATAGCATTGATTATCGACAACAAAATGCTTTTGAAACATCTAACGTTTTGCTTGGAGCTGCTGTTTCGTTTTTGTACGCTTCAATTTACGCCTTCTTACTTGCACACGCCAAATGTCGAGAGAGACAATCTCCTCCAAACGACAGGAAGAATCTTCGATCTTCTAAATTGTTAAAGAGAATCGGTTAAAATTTACACTGTCCGAATTTTTGCCAATACTCGATTACAATCGTGAAAAGCATCAAATGATAGTGCTTCGGGGTAACAAGTCTTCCGGTATCGAGGCGATTGAATTCAAATTGATTTTCTTTTGAAATTGCATCGAATGTATAAGATAATGACTATTACATGAATGCTACAAATCATTGTTCTCTCGGTTGGCTGTTGTCAGGGGCCAGTTTCATAAGCCAGAAACACAGTCGACCAACTGCAGTTGTCCGAGAGAACCACAGTAATCCGACGTTATCGGGTTTCACGAAAAAAATTTCAGTCGGCCGACTGCGGGTCGTCTTGACCGGAAGTCGGCCAAACACGGTGATGCTCTCCCCCCCAACACTGTGTTCGGCTTACTGCGGTAAACCGAAAATAAATGTAATTATCCGCACAATCAATGGCAGAATGCTCACACTTTCTTGGATTGTGAGCCAAACCTTGTGATTGTTCTTCGAAATGGATCTATCATGACGCAGTAATCCAGGAGACAAGTCAGGGTTATGTCTTGAAGACGTCACATTATGGCGTAAGAGGGTTAGACGTCACGCGAAGGAATTACTGAAAGTCTCGGTCATTGTTATTTTGAGCGGGCCGAGACTTGTTGGCTCACGAAGTGTAGCCTATGCGATGCTAACTTTTATCTGTCTGTGCGTGCGTGCGTGCGTGCGTGCGTGCGTGCGTGCGTGCGTGCGTATGTATGTATGTATGTATGTATGTATGTCTGTGGTAGAAACTTTAACATTTGAAGACGTCATATTACATTGACGTCACATTATGACGTACGAGGGTTAGACGTCAGACGTTACTGAAAGTCTCGGTGATTGTTATTTTGAGCGGGCCGAGACTATTTGGCAGTCGTGTCCATGTAAGTAGGCTACATGCAGACAGACAGATCTAGATCTAGTGTCTCGCTTTCTTGCACAGTTTCACCTATGCTCTTTCTGTGTGTGTGTGTGTGTGTGTGTGTGTGTGTGTGTGTGTGTGTGTGTGTGTGTGTGTGTGTGTGTTGGTGGGTGTGTGTGTACTGTGTGTGTGTGTGTGACGGAGTGATTGAGTTTGTGTTACTGTTTGTCGATTTCTTACGTGAGCCTTGAAGGCTTCGCCTCTTGTTTTTTCTTTGAAATCGGCCATTTCCACGTGCGAATGAGCAAACAGAAGTGGTAATGTTGCTAAATTTAGCCCTCGACTCGGCCAATCGGATTACTGTACAGTCGGTCGACTGCGGTTGTCCGCGGGTGACGGTGATTCGCTCATGAAACGCGCTTTTCGGTGACCCGGCGATCAACCACAGTCCATCGACTGGGCAGTCGATCGACTGTCAGTCGGTTCACTGCTATATTATGAAACTGGCCCCTGAACATATCTTGGATGGCGCGACTTACAAGCTCTGTGCGTTGAAAGGGGAGGAGGAAGAGAGAGAGAGAGAGAGAGAGAGAGAGAGAGAGAGAGAGAGAGAGAGAGAGAGAGAGAGAGAGAGAGAGAGAGAGAGAGAGAGAGAGAGAGAGAGAGAGAGAGAGAGCGAGAGTGAGAGAGCGAGCGAGAGAGAGAGAGTGAGAGAGAGAGTGTGTGAGAGAGAGAGTGAGAGAGAGAGAGAGTGTGAGAGAGAATGAGAGAGAGAGTGAGAGAGGGTGTGTGTGTGAGAGAGAGAGAGAGAGAGAGAGAGAGAGAGTGGGAGAGAGTGAGAGAGAGAGAGTGAGAGAGAGAGTGAGAGAAAGAGAGAGAGAGAGACAGACAGAGAAAGAGACAGACAGTCAGACAGACAGACAGACAGACAAACAGACACGCACCTGTTTATGGAAGAGAAGTACTGTTCGATAAAGTCCTTGGCTTGTACCAGAAGATCCTCCGTTTTTCTAGGGGGTCCAGTCTTGACGCTAGTGCCCATCAGTGACCCCATGCATCTCTCTTGTGAGCACACGACGGGCTGGAAGAGAAAAAAGCAATAATGAAAACCATATTGAATAAAATAAACACATGGAATTTGTTTTGTTTTTATTCAAAACGTTCTAAATTCAGACTCTTAAATACCCCAGGTCTAGAACATGCATGTTGTGTATCTCTCTGTCTGTCTGTCTCTCTGTCTTTTTCTATCTGTCTTTGTCCCTCTCTGACTCTCTAATATGGAATACAATGTACAAATGCTTATACATGAACATAATTTTTGATTCAAAAAGTTGTAAATTAAGACTGTAAAAAGGAACCCCATACATTTTACTTGGGAGCTCACTACGGCCTGACAGAGAAAAAAGCAGTAATGAAGATCATATTGAATGAAATGTACACCTACTTATCTCATTGTCTCCCAGGCACAGATATATCCGTACCCACTCATATGGCTCTATCTGACCTGGTACGGATATATCCATACACACAGTCACTTCCTGTAACTTCGATCTAAGGCCTGCATTGGTTTAAACAAGATTTTATTAATGAAATACAGGGTGACATGTATATACGATATAAACATTTGTGGCCACACAAGCCAAGCTTATATTATTAAGTGTGGTTATAAATATGTACATCTAGATAGGAATTGTTATTTCACCTTATGTCAAGGTCATAAAATCACTTATACCCTTATGAGAACGCAAGACAGACAAGATACAATTTTTATACACACACACACACACACACACACACACACACACACACACACACACACACACACACACACAAAAGAGGAAAAAATGCAGCAAAATAATTAGAGGATGTGGCAGAGGACGGGAAGGACTGCAATATCGGGGAGATCCCGGTGGAGGAGGGGGGGGGGGGGGGGGGGTCAGAGAGACGATGAGAGACTTTCACAGACTTGCTAGATCAATGCTTCGGCAGCAGCAAAAATTTCATTTACATTGTCGTACAAACTAGTTAAGCTGAGGTTAGTCATGTGAATACACAGAAAAAACCTTTATTAAACCTTTAAGGCCTGCATTCCATCGTGTTGCTACACAGTTACTACACAGTTACTACAATTCTGAGTGACCTGCTGCAGCACAGCTGGTCTCGACTAAAAAAACTTGGTGAACATAGGTGGGGTAGAAAGTGTTATATAATTATGGACATTATTATTATTTAAGTTATTGAGACATCCCAGTGCACTAAGGGATTTATAGAGCAAATCGAGAAAATTCATTATTGAACGAAGCGCATATCGCTGAGTTCAATAATTATTTTCGAGATTTGCTCTATAAATCCCTTAGTGCACTGGCATTGTTTCAATAACGATATTGTCAGTACCGCCAGAGAAAAAAGAAGATTCAAAACGCACATTTTGCAACGCGCATTTGGATAGGCGTAACTGTGTGGTCAGGTTTGTGTCACTGGATCTACTTTTGTGTGGGCTGTCTCAAGTGTGTCGTGCTTTCGTCACACGCAAACTCTTGTTTTAATTTCCGTTGGTAAATTCCAGTGAAGCGTTAAGCTAAAAAGTGATGATCTTTCACAGAGACCTCATTTAAACTCGGAGAAAGGACTGTGCTCTTAATTATTTGCGATTCGAAACCTTCATCGAGCTTCGACAGATTGACTGTGCAGAGTGTTGCCCCTTGAATTGACTCCGGCCAAGGCCACGGTTAGCAGACTCGGATTTTCAAAGTAAATGTGACAAATGTGGTATGTTTCTTCTGTTGTATCTTCACTCATCGGGGAGACTGGTACTATTATATATGAACCGTAAGAATGCTGTGAACCCTACACGTAGTATGTCCCCATCGTTTGCTTGTTCCCATTTGCCCAACATGTTAATTTGCTGCGAGGTTTATGTCGTCTGCTAGGGCGGCTAGGGCAAGCGAACCACGGCACTGCACTGCAGTCTCATTTCAAAAACAACAATTGCTCGTCTGCACGCATGAGGCAGGCTACGTTTTATACATGGTAAGAACGTTCTTAACCCTACACGTTTTCGATTCCGATTGTTGTTGCCTTGAAATAATAATTCGAAAACCATTCATTTACTGAACTGATGCAGTCGTATTTCAGTGTAATCTAGTCTGCTACGTATATATTCCAAACATGATGCTGATCTGGTTCAGTGGTACGTTATCGGAATAACACTTGTGTTTTCTGTTAGCTGCTGGGAATTGTATACTTACTCATCATTTGGTAATGTGGGTAATAAGCTACGGCATAATTATGAGAAGATTCTTCGCAAGTCGAAACTGAAAAATAGACACAGCGGGTTCTATTTTTAGATCAGTGGCAACTGTGGCACAGGCACATGCAATCTGTCAGAAAAAAACCACTTCTGCTTTAATTGAGAAGCAGGAATTTATAGTATTTTGGTATTGTGGAGAATATAAGCTACATGTCATTAATTAATTCTGAGGATGAGAGCACAGTCTCGCTTAGGCAAAGGGCGGAAGAATACGCTCTGTGGAAAAGTTAGCGCACTCCAAGAGTGCGCTAACAGTTTTAGCGCATCGCCATTAGCCAATCAACTGGTTCACATCAGTCATGTGACACCAGTACTTACTGACAATTATTATTATTATTATTATTACTAATATTATTATTCAAGTTATTGAGACATCCCAGTGCACTAAGGGATTTATAGAGCAAATCGAGAAAATTCATTATTGAACGAAGCGCATAGCGCTGAGTTCAATAATTATTTTCGAGATTTGCTCTATAAATCCCTTAGTGCACTGGGATTGTTTCAATAACGATATTGTCAGTACCGCCAGATAAAAAAGAAGATTCAAAACGCACATTTTGCAACGCGCATTTGGATAGGCGTAACTGTGTGGTCAGGTTTTGTGTCAGATCTACTTTTGTGTGGGCTGTCTCAAGTGTGTCGCGCTTTCGTCACAAAACTCTTGTTTTAATTTCTGTTGGTAAATTCCAGTGTAGCGTTGAGCTAAAAAGTGATGATCTTTCATACAGACCTCATTTAAACTCGGAGAAAGGACTGTACGTGCTCTGAGTTATTTGCGATTCGAAACCTTCATCGAGCTTCGACAGATTGACTGTGCAGAGTGTTGCCCCTTGAATTGGTTAACCACCAAGGTCGACGGTAAGCGCATTTTCAAAATAAATGTGGCATGTTTCTCGTGTAGTATCTTCACTCATCGGGGAGTCTGGTACTAACAGTCTGCTACAACTAACATGTGTACAAAACGTTCCCATCATCACGGAGGAAGACATCCTGCATTTTCATGAGGATGTCCTGGGGAGGGATCTGGTACTCCTCCACATAGGTCAGAGTATCACAGAACTTCCAGACAGATCCCCATGGTTTGAGGTATCAGGTCAGAGTATCACAGAACTTCCAGGCAGATCCCCATGGTTTGAGGTATCAGGTCATAGTATCACAGAACTTCCAGGCAGATCCCCATGGTTTGAGGTATCAGGTCAGAGTATCACAGAACTTCCAGGCAGATCCCCATGGTTTGAGGTATCAGGTCATAGTATCACAGAACTTCCAGGCAGATCCCCATGGTTTGAGGTATCAGGTCAGAGTATCACAGAACTTCCAGGCAGATCCCCATGGTTTGAGGTATCAGGTCATAGTATCACAGAACTTCCAGGCAGATCCCCATGGTTTGAGGTATCAGGTCATAGTATCACAGAACTTCCAGGCAGATCCCCATGGTTTGAGGTATTGGCCAAAAGTCTGTCCATCATGCTGCTGGGTAACCTTCAACATAGGAACACAAAACTTTAACAATATTATTACCATATCTAGGTAGCTGGTATGGTTAATGTAACACACTCACACACAAAACCTAAACAATATTATTACCATATCTAGGTAGCTGGTATGGTTAATGTAACACACTCACACACAAAACCTAAACAATATTATTACCATATCTAGGTAGCTGGTATGGTTAATGTAACACACTCACACACAAAACCTAAACAATATTATTACCATATCTAGGTAGCTGGTATGGTTAATGTAACACACTCACACACAAAACCTAAACAATATTATCACCATATCTAGGTAGCTGGTATGGTTAATGTAACACACTCACACACAAAACCTAAACAATATTATTACCATATCTAGGTAGCTGGTATGGTTAATGTAACACACTCACACACAAAACCTAAACAATATTATTACCATATCTAGGTAGCTGGTATGGTTAATGTAACACACTCACACACAAAACCTAAACAATATTATCACCATATCTAGGTAGCTGGTATGGTTAATGTAACACACTCACACACAAAACCTAAACAATATTATTACTATATCTAGGTAGATGGTATGGTTATTGTAACACACTCACACACAAAACCTAAACAATATTATTACTATATCTAGGTAGCTGGTATGGTTATTGTAACACACTCACACACAAAACCTAAACAATATTATTACCATATCTAGGTAGCTGGTATGGTTATTGTAACACACTCACACACAAAACCTAAACAATATTATTACCATATCTAGGTAGCTGGTATGGTTAATGTAACACACTCACACACAAAACCGAAAAATTGTTGGGGCACAGTGTTTGCTAAATATGTATTTGCTCTCTTCTTTTGAAAGTATGCATATCATAGTTAATAAAATGTTGCAGGAATGGTGTATAGCTATCCCATGACCTCCCTTCTTTGTCTCTGTAAATGTACTCAAGGTATATTTCTTGTAATTTCAATTGTTCTCTTGTTACATCTATGATGTAACCATTGCACTCTTATAACACATAAAATAGTGGATAAATAAGGGTGCACGAAATACATCATAGCTGGCTCTACTTTCTGTCGTCCTTGACATTCCAAAATGCACATGTACCTGTCGACCGGATGTGCAAGGGGTAACCACGCTTTTGAGAACTTGCGCGAGGGTCGTTCAGTGCAATAGCATTATTTGTATTTTTGACCAAAATATGACATTTTACACAGATCAAGACAGTCAGTGTTCCTCCGAGAACGAGCTCGCGGTCGAGGTGAACAATGACTGTCAAGATCTGTGTAAAATTTCATATTTTGGTCAAAAATACAAATAACATTTATGTATCAATCGATTCTGGTTAGAATTCCTTTTAGTTTTTATGATTGAACGCACACAAACATGCACTATTTTGTAGTCTCGGCTGGCCGCCTAAATATGAAGTTTTGTCGGCTTCTGGCGTCAAATGGCTCAAAGAAGGGAAGTCCAGTGATCAATCGATACATTATTGTTTTAACCCCAGTTCTTGTGAATGAGGTCGCGTCAAAAAAAGTCTTGCATGAAACTAATTTTTCACTGCTTATAATGCTGAGTCACCCACTCAATGAGACAAAGGTCATTGCGGGAACACTTTTGTGCTCATTGCTTCGTCTGCAAGGATTTTAAGAACCCACACGTCTCGCTATGCTTTCTAAAGTGAAGTCTCTTTGCTTTCACTGGCAGTTCAATATTTAAAAAGACAACAAACTGCTTAAAATGGTAGGACACGCCAAGCCATGTAGTAACAGGTATTCTCTATTTTGAGCTTTGTTCGTTCTTTCAAAACAATCCATTTTTAGAGGAAGGTTACACCATCAACTCCTCTTTTTTTCTTCTCAGGCCTCACCCCCTCAACCCCAAAATGACACACAGCGCTGCCGCTCTATAGGTACACGGGGGATAACCGGTCAAAGGCCGAACAGAAGCCGAAGGCCGCTCATGACACGTGTGAAGGCAAGTTTTGTCTGTTTTCTAGGTATTGTTTGATTTATGTCGGGATTTAAGGTAAGCTACTGATTCAGCGATGACTAAATTTGTTTCTCGATGCATAAAAAGTCAGGGAGCGATTGATATTTGCCCGTAAATAGCCTTCAAAGCTGAAAATGTCCGCGATCGAGCACCGGAAATGGCTGTTCGATGGGTTTTGCAAGTAGAAATGTGCTTTATTTCACCAAATCAGCTCGTATTTGGTGTGGGTACGGGATTCTAGAGGACGAAGGAGTCATAAGAGGTGCAAAGAAGTGCTATTTGGGAGTAGAATAAATCTTCCGAGACAGTAGACAAGAGAAGGTCATATTTGAGAGATGCGCGTAGGCCGATTGTCTTTCCGACAAGCGAATGATACAGCAGATTAATCATTCGTTTTGACCAGAAACCTAGTCTCTAGTTTTTATGAATGAGTTTTTTAATTAAAACAATCACGAGAACTCTCTCGCTTAGCCTAATGGCTGTTCGATGGGTTTCGCAAGTAGAAATGTGCTTTATTTCACCAAATCAGCTCGTATTTGACATCGGTTTGGTATATATATATATATTTTCTAATCCTACCGCGAACTGGATAGCAGACGCGGCACGACTGTTGCACCACACTTTGAAGGGGATATAGCTCAGTTGGTAGCGCGCTGGATTTGTATTCAGTTGGCCGCTGTCAGCGTGAGTTAGATCCCAGGTTCGGCGGAAATTTATTTCAGAGTCAACTTTGTGTGCAGACTCTCTTCGGTGTCCGAACTCCCCCCCGTGTACACTACATTGGGTGTGCACGTTAAAGATCCCACGATTGACAAAAGGGTCTTTCCTGGCAAAAATTGCTTAGGCACAGTTAATAATTGTCTACCTATACCCGTGTGACTTGGAATAATAGGCCGTGAAAGGTAAATATGCGCCGAAATGGCTGCAATTACTGGCCGTATAAAATTTCATCTCACACGGCATCACTGCAGAGCGCCTAAAACTGTACCCACGGAATATGCGCGATATAAGCCTCATTGATTGATTGATTGAAGTAATCCCACACTTTGAAGTAAATTACTTAAAAGTGTGGGGATGTGCCCCACACTTTGAAGTAAACCCATTTTTTACTTCAAAGTGTGGGGGGATCTTCCCACACTTTGAAGTAAACTCAGTTTTTACTTCAAAGTGTGGGGGGATCTTCCCACACTTTGAAGTAAACTCAGTTTTTACTTCAAAGTGTGGGGGGATCTTCCCACTCTTTGAAGTAACTTACTTCAAAGCGTGGGACTTTTGCATCGCCTGTTTGAGCCTGATGATTTTGTCAAAAAAAATGGCAGTCTTTTGGATGAGTTAACAGAAAAAGTGAGCGAGCCAAGAAACATGGGGATGTTTGTTATCAGGCTTTAAGCAATGTCCCATTGTTGAGTGTGACGAAAACTCGTGGTGACGATTTTAAAACATGTTGGGTCACGCATGGTCCAATCTTACATGGTCCAACCTTACATGGTCCAACCTTACATGGTCCAATCTTACATGGTCCAATCTTACATGGTCCAATCTTGCATGGTCCAACCTTGCATGGTCCAACCTTGCATGGTCCAACCTTGCATGGTCCAATATAACATGGTCCAACCTTACATGGTCCAACCTTACATGGTCCAATCTTACATGGTCCAACCTTACATGGTCCAAACTTACATGGTCCAATCTTACATGGTCCAACCTTACATGGTCCAACCTTACATGGTCCAATCTTACATGGTCCAATCTTACATGGTCTAACCTTACATGTCCAACCTTACATGGTCCAATCTTACATGGTCCAACCTTACATGGTCCAACCTTACATGGTCCAATCTTACATGGTCCAACCTTACATGGTCCAATCTTACATGGTCCAATAATACATGGTCCAACCTTACATGGTGCAACCTTACATGGTCCAACCTTACATGGTCCAATCTTACATGGTCCAATCTTACATATATGGACCATGTAAGATTGGACCATGTAAGGTTGGACCATGTAAGGTTGGACCATGTAAGGTTGGACCATGTAAGATTGGACCATGCGTGACCCAACATGTTTTAAAATCGTCACCACGAGTTTTCGTCACACTCAACAATGGGATAACAAACATCGCTATGTTTCTTGGCTCGCTCACTTTTTCTGTTCACTCATCCAAAAGACTTTGCCATTTTTTTGGACAAAATCATCAGGCTCAAACAGGCGATGCAAAAGTCCCACGCTTTGAAGTAAGTTACTTCAAAGTGTGGGAAGATCCCCCCACACTTTGAAGTAAAAACTGAGTTTACTTCAAAGTGTGGGAAGATCCCCCCACACTTTGAAGTAAAAAAATGCGTTTACTTCAAAGTCTGGGGCACATCCCCACACTTTGAAGTAATTTACTTCAAAGTGTGGGATTACTTCAAAGTGTGGTGCAACAGTCGTGCCGCGTCTGCTATCCAGTTCGCGGTAGGATTAGAAAATATATATATATACCAAACCGATGTCAAATACGAGCTGATTTGGTGAAATAAAGCACATTTCTACTTGCGAAACCCATCGAACAGCCATTAGGCTAAGCGAGAGAGTTCTCGTGATTGTTTTAATTAAAAAACTCATTCATAACAAGAGGCGAAGCCTTCAAGGCTCACGTAAGAAATAGACAAACAGTAACACAAACTCAATCACTCCGTCACACATACACACCCACACACACAGTAAGCTTAGGTGACACTGTGCAAGAAAGAGAGACACTAGATCTAGATCTGTCTGTCTGCATGTAGCCTACTTACAGGGACACGACTGCCAAATAGTCTCGGCCCGCTCAAAATAACAATGACCGAGACGACACACACCACGCGAGAGAGAAAGACTACAGGGAGGCATGCCGTCATGATGCATTAATTGACGTCAAACACTTTTGACCGTGACGTAATCTTATGCGAGCTTTATCCATAGTCTTGGATAACCACTCACACATAGACTCGGAAATGTTAAAGTTTCTACCACAGACATACACACGCACAATAGTCCAAGCAAATAAGAGAACAACGTTGAAGTGACAATGACTAGGTTTAAAATGTCCCTTATCAGAAAGTTCAACCTCAGTCCTTTGATGTTTATTAAACACATTTTCATATAAAGTTGGCGCTTCATATGGAAAAGTGGCTTTGAAATTGACCCTAATCCTTCTTTGGGCTCTGTAAATGTCGTTTGGGGCTATGGTTGTAAAACGGTATCTACTGGTCACCCCAATGTATAAACTGAAAACTCTTTCTGCACCAGAACACGCAGAAAGGATTGTATCTGCCTGATGTCTGATGCTTTTCAAAATCCCCAACCACTAACACCTTCAAAACGGACATTAACTGACACTGTTGTTTTTCCCTATATAATCCTTACTATTTTTCCGAGACGTCGTCGTGTTGTGTATTTAGCTTGCCACAACCTCATACATGGTCCTAAAAGTTAAAGTTGAAGAAAATACTAAAGATAAATGAACAAGCTGACGCAGTGTCATTCGCACCGTGAATCCCCCCATGGGAACATACTAAAGTCTGGTTCCAAATAGGCTTAATTTCCTTCTATTTCTTTGTATTTCTGCCTCGTAGGGGTAGGGGTGTTCAAACCAAAGGCACCTTTAAACCAAAATTCAAATCACACATCTTACAATACTAAGACACTCAGCAGTGAAAGGGTGTCTGCTGGTAAAAAATTCCAAACAATCCTAAAAGTACTTCACTACTAAACGTGCTTTTAAAAAGAGCCGTTATTTTTCCCTCTATAATCAGTATTGTGTTTTCTGCGAACATGTAGTCTATTTAGATGGTGGTCATGTGCACATGAGTTGCTAAAGCGTTTTCAGTTGGGCATATGTCGAAAAGCAAAGAATTAGCCCTTTGAAAACCATCAGAACTGTCACACAAAAATAACATTTACCTATCTCACCAACTGACCAAACATAGGGCTTTTCCTTATGTATTATGTATTGTCGTGTTTTTTGTAGCATACTTGTGAAAACAGCCACCACTGTTGTAAATGATACTTTAAAGAGCATTATTTCATTTTTACAGTTGAAGGACAACCTGGACTGCCGTATATTACAGCTGTTTTACAATCAGCCAAAATTTTCTTAACAAACGTATGTTAAGAACAACTCCCATAGTGAAATTGAAGGAAAACAAAGTGAAAACCCCCCTGCCATAGAGGAGCTAAAGAATCAACAATAAACGACTGCATGGATAGCTTGATGCACGAATGCATTGCGGACATGTTTGTCTCCAACCAAGGGAAAGTTCCAAAAAATCCCTTTTGTGCTTCTTATTATACAGTGACGTCAAAGACAGCCTTTTCTGCTGTTCATACATTCAGGGGTTATGGTTACACTAAACGACGTAGTTGTAGCCATACTGCCATCCAGATTTATTTTTTCCTTGCGAGCAGTCACAGGGTGTTTGTGCTGTCTGCCAACCGTCAGACGACCCCGCCCAAGTCTGTTAAGGGACCGTTTGACCGTTATAGAACGCGTCTTTTTGATTTTTTAGCACATTTGGAAACGGTTGATTTTTATCCCTACCATTGTTTCCAAACATTATATAGGAATGTTTTGTGAACAACGGATAATAGCCGCTACTCGCATGTGTAGCAAAAGTGAGCGTACATACTCACCCTGGTCGTACAGCCGTTGTCCGTTGCCCGTCTTCATCTGTCTGTACAAATCATTACCTTTGGATTTTTCTCGAACGCTATGAAGTGAAGAAACACCAAATGTTGCAAAATGTTGTATGACCCCAAGAGCTCAAAAAAGATACTTGAGAACCTTGACCTTACCTTAAGGTCAAGGTCACAGGGAGAATGAATGTGGTCTAAAAACTGCAAAATTTCACATTGTGCCAGTTTTCTGGAAAACAAATTAAAAACAGCGGGCTTAGTTTTGTATGGTATACAAGAAAAAGAAAGCCTTATCTTCTGATACCATTTTGGTTGACCTCGCTTCAATGTCAAGGTCACAGGAGTCCTTCAAAGTTGAATTGTATACATGTTTTGAAGTGACCTTGACCCTGAACTATGAAAAAAATCTTTCAAACTTCATAATTGTGTGGGGCACATGTTATATACTGATATTGAGCCACATTTAGTCACATATCATCAAGGTCAAGGTCACTTTGCCCCTTATGAAATGTGACTGAAACGGGCAATTGAATCACTAAAAGTGACAATGTCTCTTTGTAGAAAGTGCCAATAAGTATGTTTATGCTTCCTATGTCTTGAATTGATAGCCTTGTGATGTGTGACCTTTGATGATCTTGACCTTGGCCAAAGGTCATGTGTAATTTGGTAGGAAAAATCTGTAAACCAGTTCTAATAGTGTACAATGTCCTTGCCAGCTTCAGTTGTTAGACCTTCACCTTCAAGGTCACCTGAAGGTCAAGGTCACTTTAAGACAAAGGTCAAGCATGAGAGTCGCATGGGCTTTGCTTTGTTAAGATTTTTTACCAAGACAGATGGATTTCTTTACCCGGCTTGGTCACATTTTTCATAGGGGTCAATGTGACCTTGACCCTAACGATATGTGACCAGATGTGGCTCACTATGAAATTCTAACAAACGCCCCACTCAGTGTTTAAGTTTGTAAGAGATATCGTCCATAGTAAAGTTAAAGGGGCAAGCTCACATCAAAATATGTCTATAATTCAACTTTGAAGGGCTCCTCTGACCTTGACATTGAAGCGAGGTCAACCAAAATGGTATCAGAAGATAAGGCTTTCTTTTTCTTGTATACCATACAAAACTAAGCCCGCTGTTTTTAATTTGTTTTCCAGAAAACTGGCACAATGTGAAATTTTGCAGTTTTTAGACCACATTAATTCTCCCTGTGACCTTGACCTTATGGTAAGGTCAAGGTTCTCAAGTATCTTTTTTGAGCTCTTGGGGTCATACAACATTTTGCAACATTTGGTGTTTCTTCACTTCATAGCGTTGGAGAAATATCCAAAGGTAATGTTCAGTACAGACAGATAAAGACGGGCAACGGACAACGGCTGGACGACCAGGGTGAGTATGTACGCTCACTTTTGCTACACATGCGAGTAGCGGCTATTATCCGTTGTTCACAAAACATTCCTATATAATGTTTGGAAACAATGGTAGGGATAAAAATCAACCGTTTCCAACTGTGCCAAAAAATCAAAAAGACGCGTTCTATAACGGTCAAACGGTCCCTTAACAGACTTGGGCGGGGTCATCTAACGGTTGGCAGACAGCACAAACACCCTGTGACTGCTCGCAAGGAAAAAATAAATCTGAATGGCAGTATGGCTACAACTACGTCGTTTAGTGTAACCATAACCCCTGAATGTATGAACAGCAGAAAAGGCTGTCTTTGACGTCACTGTATAATAAGAAGCACAAAAGGGATTTTTTGGAACTTTCTCTTGGTTGGAGACAAACATGTCCGCAATGCATTCGTGCATCAAGCTATCCATGCAGTCGTTTATTGTTGATTCTTTAGCTCCTCTATGGCAGGGGGATTTTCACTTTGTTTTCCTTCAATTTCACTATGGGAGTTGTTCTTAACATACATTTGTTAAGAAAATTTTGGCTGATTGTAAAACAGCTGTAATATACGGCAGTCCAGGTTGTCCTTCAACTGTAAAAATGAAATAATGCTCTTTAAAGTATCATTTACAACAGTGGTGGCTGTTTTCACAAGTATGCTACAAAAAACACGACAATACATAATACATAAGGAAAAGCCCTATGTTTGGTCAGTTGGTGAGATAGGTAAATGTTATTTTTGTGTGACAGTTCTGATGGTTTTCAAAGGGCTAATTCTTTGCTTTTCGACATATGCCCAACTGAAAACGCTTTAGCAACTCATGTGCACATGACAACCATCTAAATAGACTACATGTTCGCAGAAAACACAATACTGATTATAGAGGGAAAAATAACGGCTCTTTTTAAAAGCACGTTTAGTAGTGAAGTACTTTTAGGATTGTTTGGAATTTTTTACCAGCAGACACCCTTTCACTGCTGAGTGTCTTAGTATTGTAAGATGTGTGATTTGAATTTTGGTTTAAAGGTGCCTTTGGTTTGAACACCCCTACCCCTACGAGGCAGAAATACAAAGAAATAGAAGGAAATTGAGCCTATTTGGAACCAGACTTTAGTATGTTCCCATGGGGGGATTCACGGTGCGAATGACACTGCGTCAGCTTGTTCATTTATCTTTAGTATTTTCTTCAACTTTAACTTTTAGGACCATGTATGAGGTTGTGGCAAGCTAAATACACAACACGACGACGTCTCGGAAAAATAGTAAGGATTATATAGGGAAAAACAACAGTGTCAGTTAATGTCCGTTTTGAAGGTGTTAGTGGTTGGGGATTTTGAAAAGCATCAGACCGTAATATACTTGCACCTCTTATGACTCCTTCGTCCTCTAGAATCCCGTACCCACACCAAATACGAGCTGATTTGGTGAAATAAAGCACATTTCTACTTGCAAAACCCATCGAACAGCCATTTCCGGTGCTCGATCGCGGACATTTTCAGCTTTGAAGGCTATTTACGGGCAGATACAATCCTTTCTGCGTGTTCTGGTGCAGAAAGAGTTTTCAGTTTATACATTGGGGTGACCAGTAGATACCGTTTTACAACCATAGCCCCAAACGACATTTACAGAGCCCAAAGAAGGATTAGGGTCAATTTCAAAGCCACTTTTCCATATGAAGCGCCAACTTTATATGAAAATGTGTTTAATAAACATCAAAGGACTGAGGTTGAACTTTCTGATAAGAGACATTTTAAACCTAGTCATTGTCACTTCAACGTTCCCTTCACTAAAGTGGCTAAGATGCCTGGACTAAAACACACACACACACACACACACACGCACACACACACACGCACAAACGCACAGACAGACAAAGTTACGATCGCATAGGCTACACTTCGTGAGCCAAAAACTAGAGACTAGGTTTCTGGTCAAAACGAATGATTAATCTGCTGTATCATTCGCTTGTCGGAAAGACAATCGGCCTACGCGCATCTCTCAAATATGACCTTCTCTTGTCTACTGTCTCGGAAGATTTATTCTACTCCCAAATAGCACTTCTTTGCACCTCTTATGACTCCTTCGTCCTCTAGAATCCCGTACCCACACCAAATACGAGCTGATTTGGTGAAATAAAGCACATTTCTACTTGCAAAACCCATCGAACAGCCATTTCCGGTGCTCGATCGCGGACATTTTCAGCTTTGAAGGCTATTTACGGGCAAATATCAATCGCTCCCTGACTTTTTATGCATCGAGAAATAAATTTAGTCATCGCTGAATCAGTAGCTTACCTTAAATCCCGACATAAATCAAACAATACCTAGAAAACAGACAAAACTTGCCTCCACACGTGTCATGAGCGGCCTTCGGCTTCTGTTCGGCCTTTGACCGGTTATCCCCCGTGAGGTAGGACTGGAGTAGATCGTAAGCGGGCTTTTTCTTTATCTGACAGTCACGGTCAGACACAGAAACTGACTATTACCCCTCCCCTCCAAATGCTGCTAATCCAAATTTGGACCATGCATTCCACCCTTGGACTTGGGAGTCTAATTCTGATGAGAAATCGAATTTTGACTGTGAAATTTGTTTCAACACAAAATCGTTCTTGAATGCCCACGATCTTGAAGGGGCGTAACCACTCAGTCACGGTGCGTTTACGAAATTGGGGGTAAAATCGACCGAATTACATTACAAATCAGCTTCAGTTGCAAGATCTTGACATGCTTCTCTCTCTCTACATAATTGTACATCTTAACATTTGTGGAGAAACATTTCTATTGAAGTTTATTTTGGCTGACATACTTCCTTCATATCTTCTATAAATACCACAACGGCGAAATTACCATCAACTCCGCCATGAAACCGGCCCACAGCTCCCCCTCCCCCCCCCCCCCCCCCCACTAGCTCAAAGCGCTCTTCACACACTGAGGCCTACCAACTCCCAGCCTGTAAGACAATATACAGAAAACAGCCCTTCTTCCCTCGCACCATTGACGAGTGGAACGCCCTCCCACCACAGGCAGTAACATCAGCCTCGTGGATGCATTCAAGAGTGAAGACCCTGATTTAGACACACCCCCCCCCCCCCCCATCTTCTCACCCCCAACCCCCCCCCCCCCCCTGCCCTCTCTGATCGGATCCACCCACCCCCTCTTCCCACTCCCAAAACCCTACTCAGCCCCTCCCCCCCCTCCACGTATTGCTGCAGCTAACTCCAAGTACACCAGAATCTTCAAAAAGATGAAGGCGGGTGGAAACTAGAATAATAAGAAGAAGCTACTGCTAGTGCTAGTCCCAAAATGTACATCATGAAACTTCAAAATAATCTGAGTCACGGGGTTCTACAAGTGGCGGTGAGCCGCACGTCTCACACTTGTATTCTACACTACTCACAAAAAGTTAAGGATCACTATGAGAAAACAGGTGCTCAATGAAATCAGTTCCCTACTGTTATTTATTTCTCAGTCAAACCAAATTGTTATGAATTCTTGTTCAGCTGTAAGTGGGCGATGTTGTGTTAGTGGGAAAATTGCACGGGATTCTCTACTACTGAGCTTGGTAGCAAAAGAAAAAGCGGAAACTTGCGAAAAAGGACCTTGTTTTGGACCGTTCAGCCCGAACACATTGCACAAGCCACATGGAAAAACCATTATGCACGTGCAAGCACTGCTGTTTATGTGTGGGATGCTGTCACTTGCTTGGCTTTTTGAGAAGACATACCACCAGTATTAGGCATTATCTGACAATGCCTCCACGACGAAAATTGAACGAGTTTGAGAGGGGACGAGCTGTTGAGCGGTTCCAAGATGGTGTCCCCAAGCGAGAAGTGGCCAGGCGACTTCACGTGTCCATCTCGGTCATTGTCAGACTGATTCAACGTTTCACAGCCACTGGAAGGTTCAGGAAAGACGCAGACCTGGGCGACCAAAGAAGACAACTCCACGTGAAGATCGTCTCATTGAACGACTAGCCTTGCAAACAAGAACAGCCTCTTCCAGCATTATTCGAAGGCAGCTGAGGGTGGCTACTAACACCAACATCAGCCAGCAGACCATACGGAATCGCCTTCATGGGTTTAACCTCCGTTCTCGTCGCCCAGCTGTACGGCCACGCTTAACTCCAGCCCATAGGGCAGCACGCCGCGCCTTCTGCAGACGTCAGGTGAGGTGGACACGTCAGCAATGGTCCCAGGTCCTGTTCAGTGATGAATCACGCTTCCCCCTGAACCACAACGACGACCGACTGAGGGTCTAGAGGCGCCAAGGGGAACGCTACATTGACGCCACTGTCCAAGAAAAGGTGGCCTTTGGTGGAGGTTCTATAATGGTCTGGGGGGCCTTCAGCCTTCACCACAGAACACCCTTGTTTCATGTACAGGGTAACCTGACTGGCCTCCGATACCGGGATGAGATCCTTCGACCGCTGGCGGTGCCTAAACACTGCAGCAGATGGGACCGCAGGCTGTCTACCAGGATGACAACGCTCGCCCCCACAGGGCAAGGGTGGTCAACGACTTCCTGCAGCAGTCTGGAGTCAACAGAATGGAGTGGCCAGCATGCAGTCCCGATCGCAACCCGAAAGAACCTCTGGGATGAGTTGGATCGCAAAGTGAGGAGCAACCACCCCCCTCCCATGGATGTCCAGCACCTCTACCAGATGCTGCAGGCTGAGTGGCAGGCGCTTCCACAGAGGATCTTTACCACCCTGGTCAACTCTACGAGGACTCGCTGCGTCGAGTGCCAGAACAGCCAGGGCGGTTACACGCATTACTGAACTTTTGGGAGCATCTGAATGCCATGTCTTGTGATTTCAACGACTTTGTGAAATTAAATTTCGATACGTACACACTTTGATAAAATGTACAGACCAAACGATTGCTCGAAATTGAAGGAAATGTTGTATCGTTATCACTAAAGCATTGAATTAAACGTTTGCCAAATACCAACGCATTGGCTTTCTTATTAATTTTGGAAAGTTATGAATTTGTGTGCAAGTGATCCTTAACTTTTTGTGAGTAGCTTATTATGCAAGGTTATCATATAACATACACTACTCACCAAATAGGCTGTCATGAATGAAGGACACGTTTACATGCTCTATCAAAAAAATGAACGAATGAACCGCAATGAGAGTTATCGCACTTTCCAGGAAGCCAGAGTCAAACCTGATTAAAAGCAAAATGACAAATTGATGTGTAAAAGAGTAAATAAGGATATTATAATGTTTGAAAAAAATTATAAAGTTGAAGAAGAGTGCTGTCAGTCACTTGCTTAGTAGCTACATTTCAGTTAGAAGCGGGCGTCTGTTTTTTAATGTACAGCTATAAATCTTTTTACAGATCTTTCACACCCACAAAATATAAATAAGAAGATATGTAAGTCTTTTCTCACCGGTATTTGCACTTTTTGTCACTTTCAAATGCGCTCTTCTTGAACAGGTTCCTCCGCAGCTGTTTAACGCCACCATTCAAGTCATCATCTGACAATGCAGCAAACACCACCCCTTTCTTCAAAACTGCAATAAAAACACAGACTCTCACTCATCAAAAAAAAAATAATTTCAGTTTTACTTGAGAAAGCTGTCACGGCATAGTATGTTTCTGGTACATGATATACTTAAAATGAGCATCCACTGTCTGGTTCATCCATACTGTATTCAAATTGCATACTGAACTCCTAGCTGCCTTTCGCTGCTCAGTATGCCCACTAAGTAAGGCGTGTACGTAGAACTTCATACTGAATAAAACATTCCATGTGAATTTCTTGAAATTAACTGAACTTTCATTTTTTTAAAGAAAAACTCACCTGTCACGCTTGTCTGGGTTCCCATAGTAACCATAGTCTGCTTCTGGAGGTCTCGCTCTTTCGTCAAAGCATACCGCAGCAAGGTTGGAGTCTGCGGCCCAGTATCTCTCACTTGAGAGTTTTCTTTCTTGGGTGATCTCTCTGAAACAATCATTGGGAAAGCAAAACTAAGAAAATACCTCTTACTGTCACTTTGTTATCAGTATATAACTACATGTATTGTTGAGTTTTGTTCACACAGTAGTTTATGAGCAGACACCAAATAAACAAAACAACTCTTCATTTTGCAATTCATTAGTTGTATCATAAGTGTTTGTCTGTGCCTACTTAAAAGACCACTGGGTCGACATTTTGTTTTGTCAATAATGAAACGTTCCAATAACCTACACTTCTTGGGTTTTTTAATTCATTTTGCTTACCATTCAGAATTTGTGTAGTCTCTTCAATCTCACTCACAGTCTCTGCTTCAGCCAGGTCCAAAGTTTCTGCACATACATGCATGTATGACTATGAGTCAATGAGTATGAGATCTATACAAATAAGAAATGACACTACCACAACAAATTCAGCTACAAAACATGTATGATAACTAGCCAGGTAATGCAAAAACATACATCAGAAGATTTCAGCTCATATGTTCAGCTTAATACAGTCTCTCAGTTCTGTACATGATAGGACACTGCATCAAACTGACCAAGCCTAACAGTAACACCAGCAGTAACATTGGGAACATCTTATTCAGTTATTGCACGCCTGATTTAAACAAAATGTTTGAATAACTAACTGCAAATTATGCATACTTACTTATCAGTCAAATAATTATCTCCAAGCCTACCTTTAAGTTTCATTATCTGTCAATTACCACATAAAAGCAATTTTTATATTTAGTCAAGTTTTGACTAAATATTTTAACATCGAGGGGGAATCGAAACGAGGGTCGTGGTGTGTGTGCGTGTGTGTGTGTGTCTGTGTGTGTGTGTGTGTAGAGCGATTCAGACTAAACTTGTTTTTAATACAGTTATACAGACACAGATCTCGACATAAACACACTGACTCGTGAACAAACACACACAGTCACACACACAGTCACACACACAGTCACACTCACAGAGACACACAAACAGACACACAAACACACACATACTCACACACACACATACACACACACACACACACACACAGCAGAATGCAGTTCGAGAACACATATTTTCCTTCTCAGCCGGAAAGTCATCAAAAATAAAAACAGTCAGCGGCGTTCTCTTACCTGTAAATAGTGGGCGATCTTGCAGGCAGATCTGTTCTTGCCTTCTTCATAAGTTGTTGATGGGCCGGCAGTGATCTTTTCTTTGGAGCCTGCCGTTTTTATATTTAGTCAAGTTTTGACTAAATATTTTAACATCGAGGGGGAATCGAAACGAGGGTCGTGGTGTATGTGCGTGTGTGCGTGTGTGCGTGTGTGCGTGTGTGTGTGTGTAGAGCGATTCAGACTAAACTACTGGACCGATCTTTATGAAATTTGACATGAGAGTTCCTGGGTATGAAATCCCCATACGTTGTTTTCATTTTTTTGATAAATGTCTTTGATGACGTCATATCCGGCTTTTCGTGAAAGTTGAGGCGGCACTGTCACGCCCTCATTTTTCAACCAAATTGGTTGAAATTTTGGTCAAGTAATCTTCGACGAAGCCCGGGGTTCGGTATTGCATTTCAGCTTGGTGGCTTAAAAATTAATTAATGACTTTGGTCATTAAAAATCGGAAAATTGTAAAAAAAAATAAAAATTTATAAAACGATCCAAATTTACGTTTATCTTATTCTCCATCATTTGCTGATTCCAAAAACATATAAATATGTTATATTCGGATTAAAAACAAGCTCTGAAAATTAAAAATATAAAAATTATGTTCAAAATTAAATTGTCCAAATCAATTTAAAAACACTTTCATCTTATTCCTTGTCGGTTCCTGATTCCAAAAACATATAGATATGATATGTTTGGATTAAAAACACGCTCAGAAAGTTAAAACAAAGAGAGGTACAGAAAAGCGTGCTATCCTTCTTAGCGCAACTACTACCCCGCTCTTCTTGTCAATTTCACTGCCTTTGCCATGAGCGGTGGACTGACGATGCTACGAGTATACGGTCTTGCTGAAAAATGGCATTGCGTTCACTTTCATTCTGTGAGTTCGACAGCTACTTGACTAAATATTGTATTTTCGCCTTACGCGACTTGTTTATGCTTAATAAAAAGTTCCCTTTCTAGAGATGAAGCGGTTGCAGGGATCGGATGTACGAGTCTTTACCAAAGACTTTGGTATTAAACAGAATCGACGGTGAATTTTCGTTTCCCTTCGGTCGGTCGTCCGCACAGTTTCATCCACCTTTCTAGCCCTTTCCTGGGCTGGGGGAAATAAAGAAACTTTCCTCCTTGCATGTCTGGTCGATGTGCATACCTAGAGTCGCTCGAACACACGCCATAGACGCAGTGTTTATTGACCATTATGGCGAAGCTATGAGTTGATCCAGTTCCAGAGATTTTGCCGAAGCTTCCGGCAGGGACGCTGAAAGGTCAAGGTCAAATCCCCATGGCAAGCGGAACGAAACTTCCTTATTGCAAGTAGAGATTCAAACAAAGCAATGTACCCAGATCATCTAAGAAAGTGATAATAAAACGTTCTGTGTTATTTTTTTATTTTACTATTTGTTGACAAACTTTAGATATATGCTTTTTACTTTTCGAACCGAGTTGTTTTACAACATGGTGGCCTAGCAAACGATAAGCCAATCAAAGAACGTAACGCACATTGTCAAGCCACAGGTTGACATTGTAAATAATTAGAAAATAAATTTGAGAAAAAATAAAGAAAAACTGGAATTGATGTACACACATACAAACGAACACACACAAAACAAAAATGTATTATTACAGGGATAAAAATATAGGCTTGAGTGGGGTTTGAACCGGGGTCCTCTGAGTTGTGGGGTGGGCGTTGTTACCACTGGGCCAACGGGACATGTGGTTGATGAAATGAAAGTTTTACGCCCTCACGGCAAAGCCATTAGGGGCATGTTACACGGGAAAACCCGGCTTTGTATGAAAATAAAAAATAAAAATGCGGGGGGGGGGGGGGGGATGTAGACAGCTGGCTGCCGGCTGCTAGAGGAGACCTGAAATGGGCTAGGGACCGGGTTGGGTCGTCTTGGGTCAGTGCTGAAATGGTTACTTTTTTGGCTGTTGGCCGAACGGACACCCGGGCTTCATATGTTTGCATGCATGTATTCGTGTTTCCAAGGCCTGAGGCTTTCGCTGTGACCCTGGGATCTTTATCGTGCGCATGCGTGCACACGGGGGTGTTCGGACACCGAGGAGAGTCTGCAAGAAGTTGACTCTGGGACACACATCCCGCGCCGAACTTGGGGGTTGAACCCACGCTGATAGTAACAACCGGTTTTAAAGCCAGCGCCTCTACCGACTGGGCAAACTCCCCCCCCCCCCCCCTCTCCTGCCAGGAAGCCAAACTGCTGCTAGCCAAGCTAAAAAGAGAGGAAAGAGAGCAGACACTGTCACAAACATGTGAAGAGAGAGGATGGATACACCTCCCCTACAATAGGAAAGGGCACCACCTCCCACTCCCCCCGAGACCCATGAGCCTGTTGCGTCGCTTGCGCACGGTCAGCAGCCGCATCTACTGGGACAAGGTAGTCTGTCAGTGTGGCAAGACTGGACACCTCACACACGTGTTTGAAGGTTGTGACACTCTCAAGGAAGAGATGTCTAGTCTCATCCGCTACAGAAGGGAGAATGCTCTCAGTCTGGGAGACTTTCTCCGCCCACACCCATCACTCGGAGAGAAACCGATGATGGTCTTGGTCACCAATTTGTTCACCTCAACTGTTGCGAGCTGGTTCTAGTGTGCTTGCAGCAGACTCAGCACAGCACAGATCCACTTCTGGAATCTTAAGCTAAATGTGTCCCAAGACACACATTTTGTAGTCCTGGCATCCTGAAAGGCAGAGGCCCCAACCTACAGGTTTGCTACCATACCAAAAACGCCTCCAGACACGGGAACTTGGGAGCAGAGGCAACAGCTCCGCTTGAACCTCAGAAACCAAATGTGCCTCCAGACACACAGATCCCTTAGACGGCCGAGGCTGTGGCCTCTAAGGTTCTCTTGTACCAAACCGCCTCCTGACTCTGCATCAGATTGCTTGCGCTGGCATCTGCTTACATAGACCCACATTAAGTCACCACCGAGTGGTAGACACAGACGACATTTGGTAGCACTGACTGCCAGCTTCACGGTAATGCGTACCCATAGCGCGGCTCTGCATGGGTGGGAATGTTGTGAGCAAAACACTATGTGTTACTCCATACCCCCCGCCCTCCATGGGACATGTGGTTGTGTAACCTTATATTTTCATTCAGCTTTTTAAACCAGTATTTCTAGAATGTTCTAGAATGTTCTAGGACAGGAACTTGTCATTACCCAGATTTCTCTTTCTTCCTGCTTTTTCACTTTTCCTCTGGCTGTCTGAGAGGGAGGAGGTCTCCGGCAATTCTCTGTGCTCCTTGGAGGCATCTGTGAAGAAATTATTTTCTTCCCCATGCGGGCACTAATGTATTTCTTGTTTGAAATCGTAGTGAATTTCATTTCTATGGTTGGGTGAAGTTAACGGACAGAGAAGCTTGGGCTGAATTCTTGGACTTGCACAGGTGGACCCTGATGTATGGGACTTGTGAGTATTTCTTTTCTCCTCAGATAGCCATGTTGTAGAATGAATGGATAGTTGTTTGTGTCATTGTCTTGAAATTATTACATTTCTCGTAGGGTTTGGTGAGATAGAGGTGTAGCATATTTCAATTGAGTTCTCTTGTTTGGAAATACCCGAATTTTAACATTTTGAGTTAGCAAGGTTTAGAGGGTGAAACATGGAGGTAACAATATTCAAATATGGCTGACTAGGAAGTCAGACCAAGAAGGAAATGACCTTCAGTAAGAAACATGTTCTCAGATGGTGAAATTCAAATCAAATGTTGGAAATTTGATTTATTGTGAACTTGTTTTGATTCATTATTTCCAATGAGGTCACGTGTGACATATTTGAATGGTTGTACCAAATTTTGACTAATTTTTGTTGTGCAACTGGGAAACTTGTGAATATTGCATACGAATTGGATTGTTTGGGCTTTGGCAAAATGTTCATATAAATTTTAAGGAACTTCCAGGCTTTTGAACTGTTGTAAACTTAGGGTTAGGGCATCATGTTTTTATTGGTGAATGTGATATTTACGGAACTTTATGTTAAGCGGAATTTATATTACTGTATGGGGTTTCGGTATAACATATGTTTAGGCACCTGCAGTGCTGTTGCCAAACTGATGTTGAGGGACGGTGGGCCAACCCAGAGGAGACGTGTGCTCAATACACGATTACGGGGGCGTCGCCAGATGGGGTTTGCGCCACCAACCATGACTCAGATGTTCTGAACTTGACATGAATGAACTACAGACTGTTAAGTAAAACATACCCAGTTGGCAATGGACTCTAAAGACTTTTAAGTGTTTGACAACAGTCCGTATAGTGATCCGAACCAGCCAGTTGGATCATAAAGAATTCTAGACCTCACTCCTGAAGACAGAATAGCTACTTCGTACTTTTTGAGCATTGAACTTCGATGTCATTATTTTATTTCTTTTTTGAAGATGTGACTATTTACAAGACATTTTTGAACTTTGGTGGGCCTAATTAGATGATGGCGTCATCTTAGGTTGGGGTCAAAATTTTGTTTTGAGTTTTGGATTTTTGGGAATTGTCATATTATTTTTGAGGGCAAATTGTTTTCATGTGCTCAATGTGAATCAAGTACCATATTTGGGGCTATTTTTGAGGAAGGGTGAACGACTTCTTCCTGGGTTTTGATCTCATCATCTGAGCATCAATAGGAAACCCCCCAGCTAGGCAGGGGAAAAGTCAACTGTTTTGGTTTTAGTATTAGGCTATTGCCTTTTCCAAACTATACGTTTTGTTTTCTTGTGTTTCAGATCGTCTTTTTTGTACTCTATGTTTGTGGAAGGTAACGGTGGTAAATGTGTAGTGACGTCCTGTTTGTTTGTCTGAACGTAATACATTTCTTGTTTATCTTTTAAAAAAACTGTGTTAGAAAATACATCTTTTTAGTACTGGGCGAATGACTGAGTGATTGTGTGTGTGTAGTGAAATCGACCAATATAAATCCAGTATATCACTTTAAACAAAAAGAATCCCAGGACCATTGGCTGCGATCGATTGGGATCCCAGTTTATGGCCCTGACACACATGTAAAAAAGATAAGCCAATCAGAGAACGTAACGCTGAAATCTTCCATACACTCTGGAGTTTGGAGCAGGTACGCTGTGTTCCCAGGCCATATAAGGGTAGCTTTGAACCTGATAGACTGGACCCGTATGCTTAGCTATTAGGCTCCATACTAAAGCTCAATAAGGTGGAGAGAGAGAGAGAGAGAGAGAGAGAGAGAGAGAGAGAGAGAGAGAGAGAGAGAGAGAGAGAGAGAGAGAGAGAGAGAAGATGCACGCACGCAAGTACACACACAGACACACACACGCACACACGTGCCTTTTCCCCCGCCTCCGCCCCGACAAACACAACACACATCACTACACTCACAAAACCATTACACATCCCTCCCGTACCTCATTAATCTTCTGATGCAGAACGTCCGCCGACGTCTTCGCGTCTATCAGGTTGTGCAGCTTGGCGAACTTCTTGGGACTGACCATGGACCCTCTCCGGTCCGAGCTCCTCCAACCGGTGGTCGGGCTGCCGCATATCTTCTTCGGAGTTCCCAGGTTTCTGTCCTTACCCTCCTCCGTGTCCGAAACATCCACATCCACGTGGTGGTCCTGGGAGCCTTTGTCTTTGGGTAGTAGTTGACCGTCAGTCTTGTCCGGCGATTGGCGTTCCGGACAGGTCTGGGAGGCAGTGGAGGAGGTGGGATTGGGCGCGTGCTTGCTGGAGATGATGAAGCGTTTGGGTGTGTCCGGGGCGTTGTTGTCCATCTCGCTCTGAATCCTCACGTCGCCCTTAACAACGACAGTGATCTCGTCGCTGTCTTGGACGATCTCGATGGCCTTGCGCGTGTAACCGCTGCCGGACCGTGGCCCGTTGGAGGAGTTGGATGGTCCGTTCTGCGGAACATTGGGCAAACAAACAAACAAATCCAAAAAACAAAAACGAAAAACAAACAAACAAACAAACAAACAAAGAGCAGCCATTTTGAATGAATGTAAGATGTTAGAAGCAATAGGACTAGAAAACAACAACAAGAAAACATCAGTTCAAATCTGGAAGAGGTACGTCAGAGGTCAAACGAAATGATGTGAACAGCAGTTGTGTTGAACAGGAAATAACAACAAAGATGATGATGATGATGATGATGATGATGATGATGATGATGATGATGATGATGATGGTGATGATGATGATGATGGTGATGACGGCGCTGCTGCTGCTGCTACTGTCAGGCCTGATTAAGATCATCATGATGATGATAATGACAGTCTTGGCGTTGTTGTGGTTTATACAGAAATGGTCTAAAAATCCTTTAAAAGTCTTTTTTGAAAGAAAATCAGACGCCTTATTTACTCATTCACTGATCGTAACTTCTCAATCAACCTATTTTTGTCTCCTATAATGTCAAATCCTATTCAACAACAGTCAAGCACGAAGACACTCCAAGAAAAAAAAACCGATTACAATCGTATACTTTGCATCTCATTCAAAGTTCTCTGCACGTATGTAACTATCACCAAGGCAACACGGCAACCAACAACAACGGCCACTGGAATGCAAAAGACCGTCCATTCCGACCTTCAGTCACATGCGTGATATCGTGTCCGCCTCCTATCGTGCACGTCAAGTTTTCTGTAAGTGTCGTCTGCTAACGAGTCTTCATTTCCGGTACATAAGAAAAGCCAGGCTACTTGTTTGCGTATCAGTATAGCATCGTGTACGTCATTTTGTCCAGACTACGTTCTTTGTGACCAACAGTAAACTTCTCTCTCTCTCTCTCTCTCTCTCTCTCTCTCTCTCTCTCTCTCTCTCTCTCTCTCTCTCTCTCTCTCTCTCTCTCTCTCTCTCTCTCCAAAACCTGGTTGCTAGAAGGCGATATTTCAAATATAACTAAAGCATAACGACCTGACTTCTACCAGCCAACCCTCGAACTGTACTTCGATCCTCAGATCGATGCTACTGTATTAACTTTTCATGATTAATTATTAGCTGAGCGAACACCCTCTTACAGAACCTGTAATTGTACATGTGGGGTCGCCCTTCTCTTTCGGTCAACATCATTACAGAAGTTAAATACCGTCCATAACTGCCCATCCATTAATTACGTCCATCCTAATCAAGGGTAGGGTTAAAGTGTAAACACACCACACCGCCCCAGTCCCATCTGAAGCGTGGTCCTTTAGTTTCCGAGGTTGACGGGTATGCAACCAAACCCACAAACTGATGAACTGGTAAGCAAGAACATCGATATTCAATAAGCCGGAACCTGGATTGGCATTACTGACAGGGCCCCCACCTATGTTGACAGGGCCCCCACCTATGTGTAAGCAGCTGCTCCTTCCGCGGAGAGTTCTCATGGGTAAAACTGGCTTGTATAATCGTGTAGGTGTTGTGAAACATATTCTGTGTTGGTAATATAACACTGCGATTACAAAACTAAAAGTAATTTCCCCACGATCAATAGTCAATGTGAAGTTTAAACGGCGGCTGTATCAAACAGTCTTTTTTTAAATTGTTTTTGTGCGTGTGTGTTTGTTTGTGTGTGTGTTTTCTGCATTACAAAATGATATTCATTTCATACGAAAGCAGTAATTACCAAAGCATAGTAACTTATTGATTACTCTGTCATTCTAACAAAAATATTGCATACAGAACAATTTCCACACACCCTGATTCGCATCATGTCCAACCCGTGTCCATCCCGGCCCGGATTGGAACCTGCGACCTTACGATCACAAGTCCAGTGCTCTACCAACTGAGCTAACCGGGACCCCCACACATTCATAACTGAATGCCTTCAATAAAGAAACATGTTTTCATCAACTCTGGACTGGTGTCTTAAACAGAGAGTTGTAACAGATGGCTTTACAAAACACGGTTGCGATCCTCCTAATTCTGTGACGCCAACCATTTTTTTCTTGCAGGGTGATAATTTAAAATGATTGTTTAATTCTCAACTAATTCTTCTTTCCCTTCACTATAGTTCAAAATAAGTACCGGTCTGAGAATAACCTGAAGCATCGTCATTGCCGTCAAAAGAAAGAAAAAACACTTTCTACCCAAAACAGCGACTTCTACTGTAAACAGCTTGAAAATTGAGCAATGTTCTTATAATTTAGGTTGTAAATGTAAACGTACTTGTAGAAACGCTGTGCAAAGTTTGAAGCCTGTTAGAATTATACATTTGGAGGTATTGGACTGTAAAGTCAGGCAAATATGCGCTTTTTCACAACTGGGAAGTTCGTGTACAGGGCGACAAATTAAAAAAAACCATAAGAAATAACCTTTTCGGTTTTATTTTATAAAACAGATTGCAGCAAACACAAATGTATCAAAGTTAAACCAATAAATGCAATAAAAAGGGTTTTATAGCCGATTGCAATTTTAGGCTATATTGACGTCATCACACGAAATTTAAGAAACGCTAACAAGCAAATCTTCAGTGGTTTTACAGGTAAAGATGTCATACGATATATCAAATTGAAGATCTCTTTGTGTACAATTCAGCTGTCATACTTTTGATGCCGTATAATCAAAACTTAACAAATTAAGCTTGAAAATCAATATTTTGGAAAATAATAAATTTAAATTAAAAACTATAAAATGTATTAAAGGCACAGTAAGCCTCCCGTAAACCATCACAGAGCTCCCTGAGCGTCTACATACAGCACAAGTATACTTCCATTTGAACGCTCACCGAACGGGAACATCCTGGCTGCTTTCTGTCGAGCGTGAGAAATTTTCAAAGAATTTATTTTTGTGGAGCAATCCTCTACAACAACGGCGCCTCGTTTTGGTGCTGGACGGCTGTTATGAATATACCGGAAATCACGCCCGGACAGTAAGCCTCCCGAAAACCATCACAGATACTGTCAGACTTTTACACACAGTACAAACACCCTTCCATTTGAACGCTCACCAAACGGGAACATCCTAGGTGCCCTACGTAAAGAGCGAGCAATTTTTAAAGAATTAATTTTGCAGATTGTCTCGAACCATCCTGAACTCAGGTCAAAAATGAGTTACTTCCCTTTCGGTCTCATTCTATCGATGTAAACTGGCCACAGCCGTGGATCGATGATTATCAGAATGTTTTTGGACCGTGGTGCGTTTTTGCGCTAGACCTAACTTTTAAAATCTAAATAATAAATTGACAGCTTGTTACACAAACATTCTTTAATCATAAAAGAATTCTTTTTTCATCAAGACAAGATCAGTACGAAGTTGTGAAACGGTTTGAAAAAAGAAAAGCCCGGAAGCAGGGTCACGCAAGGGTCGTAGCAGACGACGGTTTATTCATATCGCCGTTCCTCTCAACAGTCAAAAGCCATCGCTAGAGTTCTTGTGAACCACAGCTGTTTCGTGCATAAAAACGTGCTATTGTAGATAAGCTCACATCGAGTCGCATTCAAATGACTAACTGACGACTACATTGTGAAAAAGGGAAACTGGATCACACGGGTTCACGATGGCTCAGGGGTAAGATAAACCACGCAAAAATAAATTCTTTGAAAATTGTTTGCTCTTTACGGAGGGCACCTAGGATGTTCTCAATCAGTGAGTGTTTAAATGAAAGGGTGTTTGTACTGTGTGTAAAAGCCTGACCGTATCTGTGATGGTTTACGGGAGGCTTACTGTGCCTTTAATGTTCCACAATGTCAATCTTTAAAAACATTTGTAACCTCACATGTTAGCATATTTCCACACATTGAACGATAATAATGTTACTTCCAGACAAGAAAACACCGACTACAGCACAAGTTTGCAGTTATGCGTTATATTTTAATCTGCCTGACTGCAAATGTGTGTTTCTTCCTTAACCTGTATTTCCGCGATTATATAGCACACTATGTGTATGCAAGTGTGTATATATCCCTGTATGTATGTATGTATGTATGTATGTATGTTTGTATGTATGTATGTATGTATGTATGCTTATGTGTGTATGTGAATATCTCTCTCTCTCTCTCTCTCTCTCTCTCTCTCTCTCTCTCTCTCTCTCTCTCTCTCTCTCTCTCTCTCATACACCCCCACACACACAATATCTGTTATCCTTGTTGCGGTGCAATTAAGGTTAGGTATCCAGCATGACAAAATCCCCAGCAATGCAATAATGACACAAACAACAGATTTTCAAAAAAAACCTTTCACAGCCACAAAACAGAAATTGTCCAATCAATGAAATGTAACAAATACAATTGCAGAACATAACAAAGAAACATTTAAATATAACATCAGGTATTTAGCGCCAAAAAGTGAGATCATTAGTTATGAGAAGCAATTAAGAACAATAAACAATTCAGCGCCATAAAAGTCATTTCAAGTCATCAGTCACACTTTAAATTTCAAAAATAGTCGGAAAATTAATTCAGCATTATTACAATACCATCAATAAACACACAAGCATGAAGATAAAGCAGAACAGACCGAAATTGTAGCACAGAAATGAATTCTGCAAACATATCGCGATCAAAGAAGAACACCAGGTGACTAAGTGTATCAAACCTATCGTCAAACAGACATAACACATTCAATGAGATGTACCTACAGATCAGGTAATTCGTGCTACAAAACCCAGTGCGGATCATAGTCTAAAAGACATCGAGATATTACTAAATCATACAGTACTTCAGCGCCATACTTCTCTTCTTCTTCTTCTGCGTTCATGGGCTGAAACTCCCACATACACTCGTGTTTTTGCACTAGTGGGTTTTTACATGCATGGTCGTTTTTACCCCGACATGTAGGCAGCCATACGCCGCTTTCTGAAGAAGCATGCGGGATATTTTCGTGTTTCTATAACCCACCGAACTCTGACATGGATTACAGGATCTTTTCCGTGCGCACTTAGTCTTGTGCTTGCGTGTACAGTCCCCGGCGAAAGAAACGCAACTCATTCGCGCCCATTGTTGCGAGTGATTTTTCGTCATTTTTAAATTGTCGTAAAATGTGAACCAGATAAGATAAATCAAAACGAAAAACTGATTCGTAGAGGATATTTTACTGGCTCCACGACAAATGCATAGTATTTAATCGTTTTTATCTTTTACTTGTTTATAAATTGTGTTAAACAGGGTAGGGGTCAAGCGAGTCGTGATTGATGGCAAACGTGTCTCTTCAACATGCTACAAAAATCGTAAACATGAATATTATTTTAACAAGGTAAAGACATTTTTTGAGGAAATTCATTTCTCAACAACACAATTTAATTAGAATTATTCGCCAAAGCGTTTAAGACGAATTTTTTCTGCAAAGATCACTTAGACACTTGGTCACAAATAGCACCTGTTTTTCAAAGAAATCATCACGTCGATTCCGTGCGAATGAGCTTTTGCCAAACAACCCTTTGTAACACTGTCTAAGTGATCTTTGCTAATATTTTGGAGTCTTAAACGATAAGCCATCAGCATGTCTGCAAATAAGTTGACCTGGGAGATGGAAAAAATCTCCACACTTAACCCACCAGGCGGCCGCGGCCGGGATTCGAACCCTCGACCTTCCGATTAAGAGGCCGACGTCTTACCACCCCGTCACAGCGCCCGTCAGCGCCATACAATAATGTAAGATCATCAGTCACACAAAACCGAGATGTAACAAAAACATCGGGTAATTCGATCGATCAGCATCAAATTTGTTTGTTTGTTTATTTGCTTAACGCCCAGCCGACCACGAAGGGCCATATCAGGGCGGTGCTGCTTTGACATTTAACGTGCGCCACACAGTGACAAGACAGAATTGCAGCACAGGCTTCATGTCTCACCCAGTCACATTATTCTGACACCGGACCAACCAGTCCTAGCACTAACCCCATAATGCCAGACGCCAGGCGGAGCCGCTACTAGATTGCCAATTTTAAAGTCTTAGGTATGACCCGGCCGGGGTTGTTCGAACCCACGTCCTCCCGATCACGGGGCGGACGCCTTACCACTAGGCCAACCGATCAGCACCAAATTAAAACATTGCAGATCATTAGCCACACAAAGAAAGAGATGTAACAAAAACATCAGGTAATTCGATCGATCGGCACCGTATAAAAACATTTAACCAAGTTCTCACTGAAAGTGAAGAACGAAGCGGTACCGCAGGTTAAAACGCTACCTTTTGTTGGAGTAACCCAAGATGCAATAAGCAACAGCGATTAACAAATTCGCACAAACGGCGCCCACCTCACCGATTTTTCCCCTGTCACTAAAGAGCAAGTGAAGAAGATCATTGAAAAAGCTCCACCCAAATCCTGTATTCTTGACCCAATTCCTTCAGAGCTATTAAACGAGTGTCTAGAGGAATCTCCCTGTCATTACTGATATCATAAATCAATCCCTCACATCCGGTCAAGTACCCCCTTCTTTTAAGCATGCAGTAGTCACTCCCCTCCTGAAAAAAGCTAACCTTGACATCAACACTTTTAAGAACTACCACCCTGTCTCTAATTTGCCTTTTGTTTCGAAAGTCCTTGAAAAGGTTGTTTTGGCCCAATTGTCAGAGCATCTCGCTAAGACAGGTATGGTTGAACCATTACAGTCCGCCTACCGCGCAGATCACAGCACTGAAACAGCCCTACTTAAGGTAGCGAATGATCTTCTCACTGCCTGTGACAGCGGCTCTGTTTCGCTTCTGGTCCTGTTAGACCTATCCGCAGCGTTCGACACCATCGACCACGATATACTGCTGGCAAGGTTGAACACCACATTCGGCATAACAGGCACGGCTCTGGGGTGGTTCTGCTCCTACCTGACTGGACGCACTCAGGCTGTTGTGATCCAAAATAGGCACTCCGAGGACACCATACTAAAGTATGGCGTCCCACAAGGATCTGTGTTAGGCCCAGTGTTATTCACTATGTACATACAGCCGTTAGGCAAAGTCATAAAGCACCACAATGTCCTGTACCACATGTTCGCAGACGACACTCAACTACAAAAATCCGCACACACCAAACAGTTTACAGAGTTAGTGCAGTCAATAGAATCATGCAGCGATCACATCAAACAGTGGATGACAGTCAACAAGCTCAAGATGAACGATGATAAGACAGAGATCATGCCAGTTGGCAAACAATCAAACTTAAAGCTTCTTTCAGAAACATCCAGTCTTACGCTTTCTGATACCACAGTCACATTCAGCACCAAAGTAAAAAACCTGGGTGTCCACCTTGACAGTAGCCTGTCAATGGACGCCCACATCAACTCACTCTGCAGAACCGCCTTTCTTGAAATGCGGAGGATTAGCCAAATCAGACACCTTCTTTCCCTCGACGCAACCAAGACACTGGTTTCGGCTTTTATTTTGTCGAGACTGGATTACTGCAACTCGCTCCTAGCCGGCCTCCCAAACGCCAAGCTAGACCGCCTACAGCGCATCATGAACAATGCAGCATGTCTTGTGCTGCGCAAGCGCAAGCGCGACCATGTCACCCCTCTCCCATGACCCTTCACTGGCTACCAATCAAAGCACGCATAACATATACAAGAAAAAAGGGTTGATCAGAGATCAACAGGGCCAAAACATGTTGTAGAACATGGGGGGGGGGGGGGGGGGTAGTCGTGTGTGCGACTTTGAAAACGTAGAATTGAACTCCGCATAAAAGAACGTTCCAACGTAAAATCAAACTAACTCCTTTATACCGTATTTTGCCATGTTTAGGCACGGTCATGAAAGGGGTTCCAATGGTGCAGCCATAGTCGTATTTTTAGAGTATGCACAAACACACGCCTCATCCCCTAGATCATTGGTGACCTGAAGAAAGCAGTTAGAGTTGGGTTCAAGGCCATGCCTATTCAGGAAAGCTTCCGCGCCATTGACAATTTCGGAGGTGTAATTTGATAACACCTCAGTTTTGGAGAAAAGGTAAATGTCCGACCATTTTACCTATAGACTCGAAACTTTGTAGAATGGTCGTGGACGAACTAAAGTTCATGCACAACAGCTATCAAAATATTTGTTAAATTCAAATGACTGAAAAAATAACCCCTTCGTTGTAAAGTTTCACTTGCGCAATATGCGCAAATTTAATCAATGATATGAACGCATTCATCCATGGGAAATGTCCTGATCCTGCCTGCAATTGCTGTATTGAAGGCATTGATTGTCTAATGTTGATTAATGTATACTATGTCATTTGAATTACCCCAATCCACTCATATACAGAAAAATGAACGACTGAAACGGGAATCAAAGGTGGGAGCAGCAATGCAACTTCAATCACGGTATCATCAGTGGAAGAAAAGTGACTAAAAAGGAGGAAGCACCAATCCACACATAATCACAGTAACATGTAACACAAGGTGACTCGGATGAAGCAGCCACCCAACTAATGTATTATGACAATGAGCAATCTGCACATAACATAAAACCATCAAAGCGATGTTCCTTAAAATAAAATGGTATCCAGGTCACTTGGGTTCAGTTATGTCATAGCATAAAACAGCTCACTGCTCCCATGAATTGTTCTGAGCCTTGCAATGATAAGTAAAGCAATGAGAGCAGATCTGATGCAGTGCACCGTCAATCATTGGCCAGACGCCATCGACCGCAGTCATCGGGTCGGGAAGAGGTCTGAGGTTCCTGGCACTCGCCCCCGCTCCATCATTGTGAAGCTGTCGTCCTACCGCTGGAAAGAGGCTCTCATGAGGTCCAGGAGAGCCTTGACGGATGTCGACACCGGAAAGCTTTTTCCAGATCTACACTGGCCGCCCCTGACCTCCAGCACCAGGCCAGGCCCCAAGAAGTCAGCCTCATCAGTGTTCATCAACGAGGACCTGACCAAGATTCGAGCCGAGATGGCAGCAAAGTGTCGCGAGTTCCTCAGAGAAGAGAAAGTTGATGGCACTTGGACCAGGGATGGGGCCATTTTCATCAAGAAAGGCGAAACAGTGCACAGACTGACCACCATGCGCGAAGTCAGACTGTATGCTCGCTAATATCTCATGGCGCTCCACCAATTCATTGAGTCAGTCATCGAGACATGACAGCCACATGACAACCACTGTGACCGTGTGTGCGTGTGTGCGTGTGTGTGCGTGTGTGTGTGTGTCTGTGTGCGTGCGTGCGTGTGCGTGCGTGAGTGTACGCGCATGGCTGTTGTCGTGGTTGACATTATTGTATGTATACTTTCTGTACCCACAAGTACATTTATCCTACGATTGACTTAGACTATTTTCCTTCGATTGACTTACTGTGTGGGTGAGTGCATAGGCATAGTTGTTGTTATGGTTGTATTCTTATTTGTATCTTTTTGTATCCATGAGTACACCTATCTAACGTTTCTATGTGATACAATATATCTTATATATATATATATATATATATATATGTACAAACACCACTGTAAATGCCCACCAAGATACCTAGTTCGTCTGATTTGATTGTATTCGCATTGCTGCTCAAATTCAACTCTACCCTTGACTTTCATGAACACCTTTGTTTGTGATCGTACTTCATTGTTGCTGTTCTCCTTTCTGTTGGTTCTTTGCGAGTTTTCCATATTGTTTATATTTACTTTCTTTTCTAGTTTTTCTTTTAAAGTTGCTTTTTCACTTAGACATATCGCTCTGTTCCAATTTATACACTGAACGTAATCCTAAAAATGTCATTCCTACTTAGAACTTCGATATTTCTGCTCTGTTCACCCAACTGTCCTCTTTCTCCTTTCCTGATAGAGACATTTTTTTCTCCGTCCAAGAGTGTGCTTCCTCCGAGAGACCAGTGTGAACGATCGCCACCGCTTCTGGCCCCGTCTCCTTTTGTGTTCCTTAGCGAAACTGTGACATAATGTTTGTATCACTAGCTTGTTACAGGGCCAGAATCGGGGGTTATCACTCAATAGCGGTCGGCCTGTCCAATAAAAAATTAAACTTTCTGAATATTTCAAATATTTACTCTTTTCTCGCATTGCTTTTCATGGGCAAAGAAGGCTATCCTCTTGCGTTGTTACTCCATTGTTTATCTAACCAAACATTCTTTAAATCGCATCTACTCGGTCGAAAGACAGCCCCATCCAAGAATGTGACACAATAAGCCGAATCTATTAAACCACGTAATCAACTTACCCACATTGCACCAGTTAGCGTATCCTTCCTCTATATAATACTTATTAACCTTGCCAGCTATCTGATCTGCCTTGCTGGCGACATTCACCCGAACCCTGGACCGTCACGAACTAAGAAACCTAGCGAGCTATCTGTTATACACATAAATGCTAGAAGTATCAGAAACAAATTAGATATAATAGAAACAGAGACTAGTACCCACGATATTATAACGATCTCAGAGACATGGCTTTCGGAGACCACGTCTAACGACGACATTCATCTTAAAGGTTATCACCCCCCAATTCGTAAAGACAGACCTAACGACCCCCACGGCGGGGTAGCAGTATACGTGAAAAACAGTCTTGTGTGCAAACCAAGGCATGATCTTCTGATCCCCCAGCTTGAGGCCGTATGGGTTGAAACTAGATTAAACCAGGATACGTTGTTAATAGGTACATTTTATAGGCCGCCTAACTCTAATGTAGAATACTGGAAACTCATCGATCAGTCAATTAAAAATGTCGCCGCTTCAGAGCATATGTTTATTATTCTTGGCGATTTCAATTCAGATTTTACAAACAACCCGTCGCAGCATCTTCTTGATATTATCACTCTAAACAGTCTACAACAACTAGTTACACTTCCGACCCGCGTTACAGAAACAGTATCGTCATGCATTGACCTTATTCTTACCTCGAGTGTAGACATCGTGCAAAGCATTAACGTTCTACCCCCTATTTGCAGCGACCATTCAGTGCCATGTGCGACAATTAAGAAACACATACATAAAACTCCTGCATCTAAAAGAACAATATTTAACTATTCCAAATTAAACAAAGAAAAATTCCTTACCGAACTGAGGAAAATCGACTGGATGAGCATTGCAACGCTACACACTGTCAACGAAGCAGCCAGGTCATTTTCCGAAAAGCTGTTAAGTGTCGCAAGACTATGCATGCCAGTAAAGACAATAACTGTTCGCGATCAAGACGCACCATGGATGACAGAGGAAATTATAAAACTACGCGACAAAAAAAGATCAGTTCACGATACAGCAGTGCGACTAAACACACCTGAGGCCTGGGAACACTTTCGTATGACTCGCAATAATTATACTGACACAATTCGAAATCGGAAATTAGAATATATAAAAGAATTAGACAAAAAAGTATCCAGTGGAGATAACTTTGGTACTAAAAATTGGTACAAACTCACCTCACCTCACCTACGCCTGTGACCCCGTCTGGGGTATAGGCCGCCAACTAAAAATTGGTAGAAACTAGTTAAATCATTCTTATCAAAGAAAGGATCAAACCCCAATGAAATTCCTCCTTTGACGTCAAACGGAACAACCTACTATACTAACCTAGAAAAAGCAAACTTGTTCAACGACTTCTTTATCCAACAGTCCATTGTCGAAGACGATATGTCAGACATTCCTGAAGTACCAAGGCTTCCTTGCAGAGTAAACACTCTCACACTTTCAGTCGAAGAAGTTATAAATACGATTAACAAACTAGACAAAACAAAAGCAGTCGGTCCAGACGAAATCCACAATAGAATTTTAATTGAGAGCTGCGAAGTGATTTGTGACAGCCTAACTGCACTGTTTAATCGGTCTTTACGTGAAGGACTTTTTCCGTCAGTTTGGAAAATAGCCCACGTTTCACCAGTTCATAAAAAGGGGAACAAAGATACATGTAGTAATTATCGTCCAATCTCCCTCCTAAGCTGTGTTGGCAAAACACTAGAGAAATGCATACAAATTCATGTCTTTGACTACTTAACACAAAACAATATCATTACAGAGTCGCAGTCCGGTTTCATCCCTGGAGACTCAACTGTTTACCAGCTTCTTACAATATACAATGACATATGCAAATCACTCGATAATAGAATAACTACCCAAGCAATCTTCTTTGATATATCCAAAGCATTCGATAGAGTTTGGCACCGGGGCTTATTGCATAAACTCGAAGCCGTTGGAATTAATGGGCCATTATTAAACTGGTTTACAGACTACCTAACAGATCGAAAGCAAGCAGTTGTATTAAAAGGCAGTAAATCAACTTATCTTCCAGTAGTAGCGGGAGTTCCTCAAGGATCAGTGCTTGGACCTTTGCTTTTCCTAATTTATGTAAACGACATTGTACGTGACATAGAATCTACGATTAAGCTTTTTGCTGACGACACTAGCATGTACTTGTCTTTAGCCAATCACAACATCCGTGCCGAAATTTTAAACTCAGATCTTGAAAAAATTGTAAATTGGGCAGAAACATGGAAGGTAGCATTTAACCATGCAAAAACTGAATTGGTGAACTTTTGTACACAAAGAACCCCTGATATCGCAGATCTAAACTTTGGCAATACCATCCTTGAAAGTTCCCAAAATCACAAACACTTAGGAATAATAATACAAAACAACTGTAAATGGGATGAACATATAAAATCTCTTGTTGCAAAGTGCAGAACTCTCGTAGCTTGCTTGCGTACATACAAATATAGACTGAGTCGAAAATCATTGGAAATTATGTTTAAATCCTTCATTCTACCACACTTTGATTATTGCGACATAATATGGGACAATTGTAGCAAAACCCTAACAGATGAACTCGAAAAGTTAAACCTAGATGCAATACGAACAATCATCGGAGCTGTCCGCGGAACCAGTCACTTTAAGCTTTACGGAGAATCTGGACTCCAATCATTATCTGAAAGGCGTAACCGTCATAAACTAACAATGTTCCATAAAATTATTCACGACAAGACCCCCCCATACCTACAAGCAGCACCCCCACCTCTCGTAGCAGCCAACAACCCCTACCACAGACGCCGCCCCTTAGAACGAAGTATACCCCCACATCGAACAGAAACGTACAAAACATCCTTTTTTCCTTCGACAACAGTACTCTGGAACCAACTACCTGAACAAATACAGTTAACTGACTCCCTCGGGGAATTTAAACATTACTTAACAAAAGACGACACACAAATTCCCGTTTACTTCTACCGTGGCAGTCGACAAACACAAATAATCCACACAAAAATGAGACTTAATATTAGTGATCTAAAGAAAGACTTAGTTGAGCGACACCTTGCGGAAAACAGCGTATGCGACTGTGGTGATGGAACAGAAACTGCAACACACTTCTTACTAGAATGCCGTTTACACTTAGCTGCAAGAAACAACACAATCAACAAACTAACCAACAACCTCATACACACAGATATTCTACTTCATGGAAACCCCTCCTTGCAAACAAAAATTAACAAAAAAATCTTTTTAACAGTGCAGGAATTTATTGGACAGTCCGGCCGTTTCGAACAGATAAACATGTAAAGTGAAAGCAAAATCGACACGTCTACTCGTCTCTCTCTCTCTCTCTTTCTCTCTCTCTCTCTCTCTCTCTCTCTCTCTCTTTCTCTCTCTCTCTCTCTCCCTCTTTCTCTCTCTCTCTCTCACTCTCCCCCTCTCTCCCCCTCCCTCTCTCCCTCCCTATCTCTTACTCGCAAACACCATAAATATTATATATGTATTCCCAAACGGATTTTTGTTTTGATGTACAATTTTCATTCAATTTTCTTTTCATGTTTGCAAGCTTTTCATTTAAACTGTACAATAGCCGCCATTTATATTAAATGTAATTTTCTATTTGTTTGTTTGTTTGTTTATTTGTTGCTTAACGTCCAGCCGACTACGCAGAGCCATATCAGGACGAGGAAGGGGGGTATGAAGGGGGCCACTTGTCAAGCGATTCCTGTTTACAAATGCACTAACCCATTACTTGTGTCCCAGCAGGCTTTAGTAAAACTAAATTAATACCTACTGGCAGATTACCAGTTTCCAGTATGTTAAAATAGGCTTAACCTATCTACTGCTGGACTTACATCAGAACACTAACAGATTAAACTATACATGAATCGCGAGACAAGCGGCAAGAGAAGAGATTTTTGGAAAAAATACAGGTGAATGAGCAAGAAGGCAGAAAAAAGAAAAGAATTCATGAAGAAAAAGAGAGCATGACAGGAAAGAGGAACCAAAAATCTACCTAACAGCAAACTAGAAAGCTCCTGCGGTTCCAAAAACAGGAGGGGCCTTTAATTTCATAACCGCAGTGCCCCACTGCGGGATGTAATTTTCTAGAAATAGTGAACACCACTATAAGCATTATGCTTGTTGTTGTTTACTCAATATGCGTTTTTTGTAAATAATGCACAAACGTTAAATAAAACAGTTTAAACCAATCATTGGCCGGCTGAAATATACTGCAATCTTGATGCAAATTACCATGTAATTTTCTTGGTGATATGGTCATCACTGCAGACAGTAAAAGATCACCCAACGTTTTGCAATGAAGAACAATGAAGTTATTAGTCGAACAAAAAATAAACAGACGAATAAAGATTGAAAATTGTCAAATGCAATGGGGCTGGATCTCCCTGTTGAAGAACTTTGAGCAAAAGACCACAAATGAGCTAACAAAGAATACTGTACGAAAGTACGAAATGTTACATGCACTGCAAGATCTCCCTGTTGAGAAACTTTGAGTAAAAGATACCCATTTTATTGCAAAGAAGACATACAGAGTAACATGTATATGAACAGAGTGCGAAGAATTCAAACAAAGAAGACCCGACATTTTTAAAATTATGTCAAATGCAGAGTGGCGAAAAATGTGTTTCGTGAGGAACTTACAGCACACACAAAACACAACTATTTGCAAAGTGTAAAAACAACACGAAGAGAGTGAGAAGAACGAGTAACAATTAAAAACATTGCAAGAAATAACAAAATGTCATAAGCAGTGACGATTCTGCTGCGGAACTTTTAGTTTTAGTAACAAGTTACGAAGTTCCTGTAAATAGTTAACACGGTGTTCAAACAACATGAACAAAATGAGAAAAAGAGCAAAATAAATGCAATGGTGACAGTTCTTCGCGTACAGAAATGTTCAGTGTGTCGGTAACCAAAACAAGGAATTCTTGTGAAACCTAGACATATTGCATAACACCAGCGGCGGAGCACGCAAGAATAATGGTTCGATATGAAGACTCGACAGAGTAAACCCAAATCATTATCTCCAGAGCGCTTCCAGTAGAGGCTGCCCGCGCTCGTTCACTGATACAAAAAGGTACCAAGTGTCGGTGTCTAACTGTCCCTCTCAGCGGGAGAGTTGCTTTGTCATAACCCCCTCCACTTCTGTTGTTCCAATGCCGGGGTGAGGTCAACGGTCAATCACAGCCCACCCCAGTCGCGAGACACTCAGCTGGTCGTGGGCTTTGCTTTGCTTAATCCGAATGTTGTACTCCGATGTAAGTAGACATAATGATAAAGAAAATTTGCTGATTCAAATCAGCAGGTTCCCAGACGTTCCTTCATGTAATTTTTAGGTGAATGGTCAAAGTGGTTTCTTGCACACACTCAGTCATCTTGCACAACAATGCAACACAAAGGAACTTAGGCGATAAATATCGACAGGGGGCCGACAAATGGGTTAAATGTGAAATGTGTGTATATGGGTGTGGGTCTGAAACAAACAAACAAACAAACCATGTGAACCCCAAAGTCATGCGCCCACACGAACACACACACACACACACCCACGCGCGGGCGCTGTAGAACACACACATAATATAGTAAATACTTCAACACAGTGTGCGTATAATCAGTGTTGTATTTGTTTAGTTTCACTTTCAAAGAAACCACAAAAAAGAAATCAACATGAACAACTTCAGAGCTCTTACTTTGATTACAAACTGCATGATTTGGATAAAAGTTGATCGGTTTGATCTAATGCTGATTTCAGTTTTTTTCAGCGGCATAAGTCGGTGCTTCGTCTCGTATCGAAAACAAAAGCAGACGACAAATTTAGTCAGTCGGAGTTGTCTCCCGTACTCCTGTAGCATGCACTGATCTAAAAATAATCCACTATTCAGTGCGCTGCACCGAGACGGTTCGGGAATTCCCAACAAAAGAAAAGATCGGGTTTAGTAAAATGTACAATGTATTTTCTGATTTGTGCGCAAAAGCTTTTTTTCTTTTTTTTTAACCATAACAATGTTTAATGTCACTGTTTTCTTTAAAAGAACATGGTCACATTTGTAAAATAAAATGTTAAATTAGAAAATAAATAACATTTTGGTTCATGATTTTTCCTACACCTGTGCTAAAAATAAGAAATAAAAATGTTGGTATATAAGTCACTCAAATACAGGTGAGTATATACTGACTACATGCAGACGAATGGCTTTGAGCTATCTACCGAAAAAACCGTGTTCATGGCCTTCACAGGAGTGCAGCTTGTCAAAAGGACATGTTCCATTACCATAAATGGGGTGCAGCTGGTGCCAGCAGATCAAACCAAGTTCTTGGGAGTGACATTCACAAGCTCTCAGTTGGGGCTCACACATAGACTCACTTGTGAGAAAAGCTCAACGCTCCCTAGAGGCTTTCTTTGCAGCTCCTGACAGTCAGTAGGTAAAGCTTGAAAGAGTAGAAAGAGCCGCTCTCAAAGTGGCGCTGGGGGTCCCCAGATCGGCAGTCTCCACTCTACTTTACCAGGAAGTTGGCTGCCACTGAAAGAGGAATGCCACCTCAGATGGCTGTCAGAATACACTGTGTCCCAAACACGGCAGTGGAAGTATTTACCCCAGACATGGGAGATACCGACCACATGCAATACAAAGCACTTGAATCCAAGACTCATACATACCAAACAGTGCTCCTAATATACAACCATGTGAAGGGCATATGGGAACAGAGTGCCCTGTCCAAGGAAAAGCTGGTTACGGTGGTACTCTTCCTTACCCTCCATGGCTGCTTGAAGCCCCAAATCTGATCATGGACTATGGAGACGACCTCAAAAAGGCAGAAGACCCATTGCTGCTAGCCACAGTTGCAAAAGAAAAGATCGATCAACGATTTAAAAGCCACATACAGGTCTTCACAGATGGTTCGATCCTGCAGTCAGGGGAGGCTGGGTGTGCCTTGTCGATTCCTGGACTTGATATAACACGAAAATACAAGCTAAACAAGGGGATCAGCATCTTCTCTGCAGAGTTATTTGCTATCTACATGGCCTGCACACTGATAAACGATCTGCCAACCCCACCTCTGGGGGTGGTCATCCTTACGGACTCAAAATCCTCGTTGCAAGCACTTGCATATGGCACCAAGAACAGAGGAGAGATGCAAACTGAAATTCATTTCTTAGCCCACCAAATTATGACAAAAGGAACAGACTTTTCCCTCATGTGGCTGCCATCCCACACAGGAATCCGGGGAAATGAAATGGCGGACAGAGCAGCAAAAGCAGCGGCTATGTCAGCCAGTGACAGACATTCGGCTCTCCTGCCAGGAAGCCAAACTGCTGCTAGCCAAGCTAAAAAGAGAGGAAAGAGAGGAGACACTGTCACAAACATGTGAAGAGAGAGGATGGATACACCTCCCCTACAATAGGAAAGGGCACCACCTCCCACTCCCCCCGAGACCCATGAGCCTGTTGCGTCGCTTGCGCACGGTCAGCAGCCGCATCTACTGGGACAAGGTAGTCTGTCAGTGTGGCAAGACTGGACACCTCACACACGTGTTTGAAGGTTGTGACACTCTCAAGGAAGAGATGTCTAGTCTCATCCGCTACAGAAGGGAGAATGCTCTCAGTCTGGGAGACTTTCTCCGCCCACACCCATCACTCGGAGAGAAACCGATGATGGTCTTGGTCACCAATTTGTTCACCTCAACTGTTGCGAGCTGGTTCTAGTGTGCTTGCAGCAGACTCAGCACAGCACAGATCCACCTACAGGTTTGCTTCCATACCAAAAACGCCTCCAGACACGGGAACTTGGGAGCAGAGGCAACAGCTCCGCTTGATCCTCAGAAACCAAATGTGCCTCCAGACACACAGATCCCTTAGACGGCCGAGGCTGTGGCCTCTAAGGTTCTCTTGTACCAAACCGCCTCCTGACTCTGCATCAGATTGCTTGCGCTGGCATCTGCTTACATAGACCCACATTAAGTCACCACCGTGTGGTAGACACAGACGACATTTGGTAGCACTGACTGCCAGCTTTACGGTAATGCGTACCCCTAGCGCGGCTCTGCTTGGGTGGGAATGTTCTGAGCAAAACACTATGTGTTACTCCATACCCCCGCCCTCCATGGAACTTCTTGACCCCAACCAATTGGGGGGGGGGGGGGGGAGTTTGCCCAGTCGGTAGAGGCGCTGGCTTTAAAACCGGTTGTTACTATCAGCGTGGGTTCAACCCCCAAGTTCGGCGCGGGATGTGTGTCCCAGAGTCAACTTTGTGCAGACTCTCCTCGGTGTCCGAACACCCCCGTGTGCACGCATGCGCACGATAAAGATCCCAGGGTCACAGCGAAAGCCTCAGGCCTTGGAAACACGAATACATGCATGCAAAAATATGAAGCTCGGGTGTCCGTTCGGCCAACAGCCAATAAAGTAACCATTTCAGCACTGACCCAAGACGACCCAACCCGGTCCCTAGCCCATTTCAGGTCTCCTCTAGCAGCCGGCAGCCAGCTGTCTACATCCCCCCCTCCCCCCTGCATTTTTATTTTTTATTTTCATACAAAGCCGGGTTTTCCCGTGTAACATGCCCCTAATGGCTTTGCCGTGAGGGCGTAAAACTTACATTTTCTCTGGTAAGTATGTATGGCTCGGTTTGAGTTTGTTGCGGTTGACCCTGCACAATTCGATCTCTGATGTTTTTGTTGAACAATTTTGTAAATAGCAACTTCCTGTGTTACACAAACTCAGTGATGACCAATTTTGCCTCCATCCCTCCCATAGGGTGACGGATTTCACAACTTTCTACAGATGAACAACAATGTTGCCTTCACCCCTCCCATAGGGTGACAGATGTCACAACTTTCTGTGTACACAAACTGTTGACGACATAAGCGCATGCGCAAACGCCTGCCGACACCCATAAGCTTTCAGCTATACATACATGTGAGCCAACGCCAGCGTAATACTAGGGCTCATGGCCCTAGAAAAATAGCTACCCTGTGTTACCGAAGCCTTCACGACGACTCTGCCCCTTCTGTCTTCGCTCTTAAAGCCACACGCAACCTCAGATCCGCTGACGCAGGGCACCTTGTTGTCCCACGCATCAAACTGAACGCTTTCGGCAAGCGCGCCTTTATCTACACAGCTCCCTCTATTTGGAACTCTCTGCCCATGTCTGTCCGCCTTTCTACCTCTCTCCTTTCCTTCAAGTCCTCTCTAAAAACACATCTCTTCCAGCAATACTTCAACCCCTAGCCTGTTCAGTATCTGCCACATTGAGGAGAGGGGTCACTTGCCATCGTAGCGCGCTGTGGGCCGGCTGGGGGCGGGTTGCTATTTCATGTGCACTATGAGTGCGACTACACGTGCCTTGGCGTGTGTGTGCGAGTGTGCGAGGGCTGTATTTTGTATATTGATTATTTGATACATGTATAAATGTGTCTCCAGGAATATGTTTTGTTTTAATCTTGTGTCGATACTATTTAGTTCTGCCTCGTTATTAGCCATTGGGTATTATAAGATGTTTGATGGGTTGTTGACAGACCAGCTTTTTTGTCGGTCCGAGGGGGAGCATATCGTCTTTTGTTTCATATTTATTGACCAAGGCCGAAGGCCGCGGTCAATAAATATGAAACAAAAGTCGATATGCCCCCCGAGGACCGACAAAAAAGCTGGTCTGGCAATAAACCATCAAACATCGTTTTTGTCATCATTTTGGTGGTTCAACATTAAGTGAAAAATCAACACAGGGAGCCATGGTTTGAAACGCGAGTTCTGTTATTATAATGCATGTTCGGGGCCCCAGCACGTTGTTCAAAGCTGGCGTGCGAAAGCAACTTACTGTGTGTGATTTGAGTTTATAATGTTGAGACAAGTATGTCAGGTTTGAGGATGCGAAGTTCTGTAGGTTCCGACTACAGAGT
>NC_090253.1:2975790-3043290 GCF_037325665.1 Littorina saxatilis
ATATATCATGATTGTATTGATTGTATTTATTGTTCAAAATGCCACCAGGGGTTATGGACTAATAAAAAACTTGAAACTTGAAACTTGGCAACACTCTTCCCAAATACCTATCCTCGGTACTGCAAAGCTCTAAAGAAGCTCTTCAAAGTACAAAAATACGGAGAGAGGTCCTTTAAGTATCAAGCCCCTTCGGAAATTCTCTGCCCGATGACATCCGCTGTTGCTCTTTTTGGGTATCCCATGGTACGCCGTATTACCCTATGGCTGCCCTGGCAGACCTATCCTGAACGCCTTGTGCTTAGGCCAAAAAAAAAAATTTGTCTGTTTCTGGTAACATGGCTAAAAAAAATAGGGTCGGTAGGTCGGGATTTTTTTATTTTTTTTTAAAAAAATTTTTTTTTACCCCAAATGTAGACCAATAAAACTAACTTTAAAAATCGCGCAAAGAGACTGGATTCACTATACATAGAGACAAGACACTCAACACATTTACAAATCGTCAGCGGACTTTCGTTTTCACACGTTTTTGTTGTTCATTTTCTCACCCTGTCCTTTACCACCAAAAAAAATAAAAACAAATTTGAGTTTGGAAAAAAAAAGTTTAGGGTCGGCGCCGAAATTTAGGGTCGGTCGGGTGACCAGAAACAGACAATTTTTTTTTTGACCTTAGGGTAGAATGTGTATGCAACAGATGGATGATGGTGGTGATGATGGTGCTGGTGATGATGATGATAATGATGATGATGATGATGATATTGATAAAGTAAAAGATAATGGTGGTGGTAATATCGATGATGATGATGATGATGATGATGATGATGATGATGATGATGATGATGATGATGCCTGCCGTTCGGAAACTTTGAAAGATGTGTTGACATGTTTGCATTTCCTTGCTAGTGGTTGATTCAAAGTTTCAAACATTTCCCTGGGTCGCGAGCATTTTTCAAAGAATTTGTTTTGCGTTCTCTACATCATTGTGTAAACCTCGTGTGAGGCGGAGTGGGGCTTCAAGCTAAGTAATTGCTTTAATGGTTTTGTTATCTTAGCTTTTCCGCTTCTTATTGTCTTTAAACATCGGGACCAGAGCTGATGATAGCTTCAAACAACACTGTTTGCTGTGGAGTTTTAAAATGTATCCCTCTTTTCTTTTCCTTTAACAAAGAGAGAGAGAGAGAGAGTGAGAGAGAGAGAGAGTGAGAGTGAGAGTGAGAGTGAGAGAGAGAGAGAGAGAGAGAGAGAGAGAGAGAGAGAGAGAGAGAGAGATGACGGTATCAACATTCAACCAAACGTTTCCTGTAATTTGTTTAATATTTCTCGCCACTGTTATACTGTCTGGGTTATCGCACCTCTATGTTATCATGTAACACAGACGACAACTGACGGCAACATCACCCTACACTGTCTTGGGCGATGGTTTGCTATTTTCACAAGTGCTTTATCGTCAGAGCCTTTTGCACTTTTTGTCTCCGTGAAACAGAGAGGCGAGGGCAGACGTTAATAATTATCGTCGAGAAGTTTCCTGGAACAGGAAAAGAAGATCTCACGATGGAATTGATATTTTATGCCTATTTAAATTGCAGGCTGCTTTTCCCATTTACCCCCATCTAACTGTGCACTTCTTTTCGGATAACAGAGAGACAAAACCAGACGGCAGATTCGTCCAAAAGTTCTTTAATAGACTGCATGCTGCTTTTACCGTCTGAGCTTACTATGCAGTTTTTCTTTTCTGTTAACAAGGCGAGGAAACCAGACGGCAGACTCGTCCACGGCCCGGAAAGTCCTTTTTGCAGACTGCATGCTGCTTTTATCGTCAGAGCTTACTATGCAGTTCTTCTTTTCTGTTAACAGAACGACGGATCCAGACGGCAGAATTGTCAAGAAGTTCCTTTACACGGACTGCTTCAGCCTCGGAGAGCTGGGAGTAGACTGAGGGAGGTACATACCCGAGGATGAACTGAGAGACCAAGGGGTGGAGGTTCGTAGCCAGCCTTGCACCTTTCTCAACCACCTCTACCAAGAGCTCCTGTTTAAACCAAACACCGTTTTGCCCTGAGAAAGTAGAAGTAGTGCAGCGTTTCTCATGAGCGTTTGCATGACGGAATCTTAGCCTTTCAAACTTTCGTAACGGTTGTAAAAGGCTGATGAAATTTCGAACACCAAGGAACACTCATATTTAGAGAAAGAGGTAGTGTACACGTTCTAAGCTTGTGTTTGGCTTATTGTTCGCCTTTGATTACTGATATAATAGGCCGGAAAAGATCTGATCACAAAGGAACGCTTTCTTTTTGAGAAAGAAGGAGTACACACGTTCTGAGCGTGTGTTGGGCGGAATATTCGCCTTTGATAACGGTTGTGACAACCAACTGTAATTGTGAACGCAAAAGAACACTCACATTTAGAGAAACAAGTAGTGCACACAATCTGGGCGTGTGTTTTGGCGGAATGTTCGCATTTGATAACGGTTGTGACAACCAACTGAAATTGTGAACGCAAAAGAACACTCACACTTACAGAAAGATGTAGTGCACACAATCTGGGCGTGTGTTTTGGCGGAATGTTCGCCTTTGATTGCTGTTGTGATAGGCCAGAACAGATCTGATCACAAAGGAACGCCTTCTTTTTGAGAAATAAGTGGTGCGTGTGTTTTGGCGGAATGTTCGCCTTTGATTGCTGTTGTGATAGGCCAGAACAGATCTGATCACAAAGGAACGCCTTCTTTTTGAGAAATAAGTGGTGCGTGTGTTTTGGCGGAATGTTCGCCTTTGATTGCTGTTGTGATAGGCCAGAACAGATCTGATCACAAAGGAACGCCTTCGTTTTGAGAAATAAGTGGTGCGTGTGTTTTGGCGGAATGTTCGCCTTTGATTGCTGTTGTGATAGGCCAGAACAGATCTGATCACAAAGGAACGCCTTCTTTTTGAGAAATAAGTGGTGCGTGTGTTTTGGCGGAATGTTCGCCTTTGATTGCTGTTGTGATAGGCCAGAACAGATCTGATCACAAAGGAACGCCTTCTTTTTGAGAAATAAGTGGTGCGTGTGTTTTGGCGGAATGTTCGCCTTTGATTGCTGTTGTGATAGGCCAGAACAGATCTGATTACAAAGGAACGCCTTGGCCAGAACAGATATGATCACAAAGGAACGCCTTCTTTTTGAGAAATAAGTGGTGCGTGTGTTTTGGCGGAATGTTCGCCTTTGATTGCTGTTGTGATAGGCCAGAACAGATCTGATTACAAAGGAACGCCTTGGCCAGAACAGATCTGATGACAAAGGAACGCCTTCTCTTTGAGAAATAAGTGGTGCGTGTGTTTTGAGCGTGTTATTGACGAAAGATTCACATTTGGTTTTTGTTGTGATACACAACAGAACAATAAGTGTCCAAAACAATGATGGCATATATTCCTATAGCATTCGTTTTCACGTGTAGCTGAAATTCGAGTTCACGCAAAAAAAAGAAAAGACATTTGGGAACGAGTAAGGATTTTGAACTTGAAGAACATTGTTCTCTATGCCTTGCTTTTTTTGTTCAAGCAGGAAGTTGCTCTTATAATCTTTCCGATTTGAAAAGCTATACAAAAATACATTAAAACTAATAGGTTTTCAGTTCATCAGTTTAGTGATTTTGTTCTTGTTTGTTTTGGTGGGGTCTGGATATTACATCTGCTAATACCAACCTTTAGTCAACGGGTGTAATTTTTTCAATTAGTTGATATGTTTGTTTTTTCTTCTTGTAAAGGCATTTTGCTTCTTTCTCTCCTTACGAGCAAGTGGTTGAAATATTTCTATTCTTTGTTAAAATAATTTTCGATTTTGTTATTATTGTGTCTTTACTTGAGCGCAGGCATGCTGTCTTTGCATAGATTTGTTATGCAGGTATTGATATAACTTTGTTTACGTCACTTCACATTTCGTTGATTGGATTTTCTTTTGTGAAAATTATTTATTTTAAATTTGCTTTGAAAGTTTCTGCCTTTCTTGTTTAGTGATGAAATGCGTGCTTTGTGTGTGTGTGTGTGAGTGCATGTGTGCTTGTGTAAGAGAGAGAGAGAGAGAGAGAGAGAGAGAGAGAGAGAGAGAGAGAGAGAGAGAGAGAGAGAGAGAGAGAGAGAGAGAGAGAGAGAGAGAGAGAGAGAGAGTGTGTAAGAATGCCCAGATACATGTACGTGAACACTCTTGGAACTAAATACTGCACACAAGTACCACACACACACCTTCTCTAGTGTAACGCTTTTTCTGCATCTCTTTGATGAAGATAACAAAAAAGCAAGTCATGAACACAAGAAATTTTATTTTTAGTTAAATGCACAGCGTGAAGAATAAAAACAAAGAAAAGTGCCTGTATTCCAGTCAAAACAATTACCACAGATAAAATGTACATGCATAGGCATCATATGTTCGAGAGAGAGAGAGAGAGAGAGAGAGAGAGAGAGAGAGAGAGAGAGAGAGAGAGAGAGAGAGAGAGAGAGAGAGAGAGAGAGAGAGACAGACAGACAGACAGACAGACAGACAGAGAGTTACGGCATAACTGAAAAAAAATAAACTGCAAGCTGACGCAGCGTTTGCAAGTATGCAGTAAACTTTCGAAGGTGAATAATAAGAGCCCCAAACTATAGGCCATTATTTCGTTTATATAACTTATGTTATTTATTTGTTAAACCCTAGGTCAGCTTGTAAAGCTCTTAATGTTAGGCTCTTTCTTTAAACGACAATTGTTCTTATTTGATTACTACCGATAAACAAAACAAGTAATCGATAGGCATCAGCTATTATAAAAAGATGGAGGTACGTAAAAGTCCAAATCAATTCATTGTCAGAAAAAATGTCAGCAAATTCAAAACGTGATGGATGATCTTACAGAATCAGCTCACATTGCTGTTAAGAAATAACGTTGGACTAAAATGGGCAATCATTTTGACTGGTAGAAACAGTTTAATGAAACAATAAAAACATTGAACAAAAAAACAGAAACAGTAAGTAAAAGCCAAACCACAAATTCTTCACTTCCATATTTGAATGAAAAATTGGAAAATGAATAGTAAAATTGTAACATGATAATCTTAAAACGTCAAGTCCGCGACTTATCTCCTTCTTTAACTATCAGGATTACACAGGCAATACGAGCACACAGGCAATACGAGCACACAGGCAATACGAGCACACAGGCAATACGAGCACAATCGTTCTGTTTTGGAAGAAAAAAAGCACGTACACGTGTCTATAATATCCCAAATCAAAAGGGGAAAATTGCTCACTTTAACTATGAACAAATTAATCAAACGAAGACAGCCCTTGTGTTTTGTTTTTAAAACTGTTGTATAATTTCAGATGCGTGCACAGTATATAGCGGGGATATAGCTCAGTTGGTAGCGCGCTGGATTTGTATTCAGTTGGCCGCTGTCAGCGTGAGTTCGATCCCAGGTTCGGCGGAAATTTATTTCACAGAGTCAACTTTGTGTGCAGACTCTCTTTGGTGTCCGAACCTCCCCTCGTGTACACTACATTGGGTGTGCACGTTAAAGATCCTACGATTGACAAAAGGGTCTTTCCTGGCAAAATTGCTTAGGCACAGTTAATAATTGTCTACCTATACCCGTGTGACTTGGAATAATAGGCCGTGAAAGGTAAATATGCGCCGAAATGGCTGCAATCTACTGGCCGTATAAAATTTCATCTCACACGGCATCACTGCAGAGCGCCTAGAACTGTACCCACGGAATATGCGCGATATAAGACTGATTGATTGATTGATTGATTGATATAAGGACACATTCTAATGAAGCTTAAAAGCATCAGGGTGGAGGGCAAAGGAAGAAAAGTCGGGGCTGAAATATGTTTTTGATGTTGACCATTACAGCGATCACATTAATCGGAACCTTTCGATATGTTACCGGTTACAATGTGAAGTTATAGGGAACAAATTGAGAGCACGTTAGTACTACCGCATCTGACAGTATTTTGTCTTAATTGCGGCATTCAGAATTATTGCGATACAAATGGAATATCACCAGTTGATAGTTGCTACTACTAATACAAACAGCAATTCTTTAATTGCGTCAAACATTTGCATAAATGCATGTTGGAAGTGTTTCGGAAAAAATCAGCAGAAAGAACATGACAATTCGGCAACACACCTAAAATGGCTAAATTCGATAAGGCCAAAAAAAAATAGGTGTGGTTACGGTAACATAGCCAAAAAAAAAAGGGTAGGAAGGTAGGCAGTCACTGTTTTTCTTTCTTAAACTTTTTTTCTAATGTGTACAAATTAAACCTACTTGACAGGGAAATAAGTGTGCGACTCTGGCGCTTTCGCTTTCATTGCGTTTTCTGCACTCGTTTTCTTGTGTTTTTTTTTTGACAAATGTAATAAAAAGTTATAGGGTCGGCCCCTAAAAATAGGGTAGGTAGGGTTACCGTAACCACACCTATTTTATTTTAGGCCTAAATATTAGTGGGTATATATGCCTTCACTCAGCTTATTAAGGTTGCGTCAAAAGCAACTGGAGTTGTCAAAATTGAGAGATGATTGAAGGAGTCACTAATAAATGCTCTTGTAGTATGGTTTTGCTTCTGGAAAACAAGGAACATGTGTGACTTTCCACCACGGAATGAGTCGCATGTCACCTTTGCATGATTTTTATATTTTTACATTTTCGTAAAGAGTTGTTTATGCTCTCTCCGGTGGTGAAAACCGTTTTAGAAAAGAGCGAAAACTTTTCGAGTTATAAGCCTGTGACTAAGATGAACCTCACGCTGATACCGGACACCCCCCGGACGTATGTTAGGCCTAGCGCAGAACCCTGCGAGGTGACATCCGACTCATTCCGTGGTGAAGGGTCACATTTATGATAAATTCAACATACACGAAATATGTAGCAACTAAATTGCATGAACAAAAGACGTTCTAAGGATCCTTTCCAGTGCATATTAAAGGACCAGACCACGCTAATTTAGCGACAAAAACGCTTCGAATCGTGTTCCTGCGCGACCGAACACTTCCCGATGTGTGCAGTTAGTTAGAAAACCGCTTTCTTACCGTCTTCAACAATGTTTGGTTTATTTCGGAATCTTCTAAGGCCGTAATCCGACGATTTTTGTGCCTGAAGCGACGTATTTCTTCCCCAAAACGACCCGCCATTGTGTCTCGTTTCCTTCGCGAGACTGGCGAAACTCTTGGCTGATGAATAAATTAACCGTGACGTCATACAGTGTCAACTTGAAGATGGCGAGTGCTGCACCAACACGGCAACAGGCATAACTGCAGACGAAATTGAACCGTACATGGTCGAACCACCCGCTTCTCTGCTAGAATCAAGCACAGAAGATGAGTAGGCCACTTCCAGCAGTGGTGAGAACAGTGACGACGAAAATTGCGACTCTGTCTCAGCGATCAAAGGTAAACACGCCAGCTCTCTGTGATGAACTTATCGTCTGCTTTCGAGTCTGTGCCGTCTTTTTGCTCATGATTGTTTGTGTACTGAAATGTCAACGCACTCGCGAATATGTGTGATATTGTGTAAGTGTTCGTGCATTGCATTCACGAGTGAAAGAACAACAGCTCATCGCAGTTTTAACTGTTCTTGGTTGCAGAGACTGGTCCGAATGGCTGTGTGCACAATGTGGGAGGGGCAGAAGAGGAGAGAGGAAGCTACCCTGAGATACATTGTAGAATGAAAACTTGCAGGGGAGCAAGAATGCATCACCAGCCACGAAGGTGTACATACAACTTTTTTTGAGGTGCCTATATTTGTTTGATTTTTAAATGTATTTATTTGTTGTTGTTTTTAAAGGCTACCAAGAAAATTTAAACTGAACAACTGTTGTCATTTAAATTTGTGACACTCAGTCACATATAGTTTCACACACACAATAATTAACTCACTTGTATTCCCACAGAAGTTTGCTCTTCACATTGTTCTGTTGTTGTTGTTGTTTTTATAATGTAATCATCGTAACATCAACACTCAGTAATAACCAATATTACAACACAATCTCTTTTTCATCAGAACTCACACACATACTATTAAACCCTGGTTTATGGACACTTGCATTTGTACTTTGCATGGGAAAGCAGCCTGAATTTCAGGTGAGCTTGGATAAAAGAAGATTTAGATATATATATGTATGTTGCTCTAGATGCATGTTTTAATAAATAATAATGACATTCAGGAAAGTAAAAGGACTGTTGAAATTTGCTGTTGTAAAATGTCTGATGATTAGGGTTCTGTTGCACATTTACTAAATTGACTGTACCAATTGCTGTTATTATTTACACCCAATCAGTGCATCCACATGATATTATGTAGCTTAAATTAAAGAAAATGTTTTGATGTGTTCAGGACATACAGACAAGTTGCATACTGACTTGCCGAAAGAACAGGAAAGTTCTTCCTGCCTGTCTGGTCGCTGCCATCAGAGACCTCTTTCTGTCACAGAGCTACACAGGCTTCAAATATGTCACATAAATAAAAGGTACATTACATCTTTCAACTGGGGGGGGGGGGGGGTGTTTGTGTGTGTGTGTGGGGGAGGGGGGGTGCAGAACTATTGCATACTTAAGGTCGGCTACTGCAAACAGAAATGTGGAGCTTGCGTAACAATTCTTGCTTTGTCAGATTTGGAGATAGGCAGCCTCAGTCTATAGTTGGTCGCCAGTTGAGGTGTGCTGCTTGGTGACAACTTGAGCTTTGTCAACTGGTCTAGCTGTAGCAGTCAAAGTCTGGGCACTGTTGCATTGTAGTCTCGCTGTGTATGCAGAGCTTTGTTGTAGCTGCCATAGGCCAGTGTTGCCATAGGCCAGTGTTAGGATCACCACCTCCTCAAACAGCTCGTTCAGATAACCTGATGAAAAAGTAAGGTGTGAGGGTAGAATGTCAAAACTTAAGCTCGAAGTTTTAAACAAGAGAAAGAGAAAAACCTATACATGCTAATATCACCTGTAGATTTTCAAATATATATTATGTCAAAGAAAAAATCTCAGTGGGGTAATCTTGAGTAGTAAATGTTAAAATGTCTTTGATTACCTTTTATTATCCAGGCTCGTGGTTCATCGGACAAGTCACTGTGAAGGCATTTCAGGAAGCTGTCTCCATGCCCCTTGTGCTGACATGGTTGTTTTCCACTTAGCCTTCACCTTTTCCACTCGCCTGGATCCTCCGGTGTAGATTGGGCACAGTATTCAAACTTCATTCCAACGCCTGTTTTGGACAGAAAAAAAAGTTACCACAATCAGCAGAACTTTCACTGGAGAATGGGCATAATTCTTTCATACTTTCTTTCTCATAGCTTATTTTTTGTTTTCATAATCTCTTCATTACACTAAATAACATCCATCTTAAGATCTATTTTCAGCCTTAATTTAAGTTGACTAGTAATGATATTAATCATAATGTATTTATTTTTATAATGAACAAACTAGAGTATGCATGTGGATATGTGTGTGATGGTGCTGGTATGGATATGTGTGGTTTGGGTTATGTGTGTACTGATGTGTACATTTTATGTGTTTTGCGAGTGCGATTTTATGTGATGTTATTCTGTACACCAGCCAAAACAAAATGTCTGGTATAATAGATAATAAACGCACCTTTAAACGTATTAGCGACTACACCCCGTCACCCTCCAGTCCCCCTCCCCCATTACACCCTACACTTTTAACATTGTATAAAAAAAATCATGTTCCAATATAGGTCCCTAGTTACCTGGGAGGACGTTAAGCCCCATAATCAACATCAACAACGTATTGAATTGAATTGAAAAGCTGGGGTTAGGAGGTCTAACTTCTTGAATTAAAGTGTTTTTTTCTCAGGTGCATGTAGTTTTTTATTTGCTTGAAATCATGGTGTATTCTGGTTGTAAGAGAAGAGTCAATTTCCTTGTAAGCCTGCAAAATTAAGATTTGTCATTTTTGATGTACATTTTTGTAAGAGTCCAAACTAGTCCAGGATAAGGAGGAAAAACATAGGGTGGGTCAGGAAATCTGAAACATTGCATAGGTTTTTTTTTGCCTATGTAGACACAAAAAGTACTTAGAGCACTTTTCCCTCCCAAGAGAGCATAGCTTAGTTTTAATTATGTTAATGCCACTGTTAGCAAGAAGAGTACTACAGACAGCAATCAAACAGTGGATTTTTTTCTGTAGACATTTTTATTTCTGTTTAGGTGTTTTAGTAGTTTTCTATGCGGATAAATCATGCTGCATGATCACTAGAAACAATCCAGCTCTATAGCATGCAAGTTTTTTTTACCATGTTATTCTGAGAGAAAAAAAAAAACAGAGATAAAGTTGAACTGGCAGTTTGACTGAAGCAGTGGTAATAACACAGAGTTGCGCTCTTCCTAAAATCAACTTTTTTATGTGGATGATGATGTCCCTTACATGTACTTGGTTGTATTGATGATGTCCGTACATGTACTTGGTTGTATTATTTTGCTGGACTATTTGTTTCTGTGAGATATATCTGCTCACAGGATTGTTGTTCATGATTTGACATTACATTTACTGCTGATCAAAATGCATTGTTGGAATAGGTCTGCTTAATATTCTGACTGCAGTTGTGTAATAAAATCAAAGAACACAGATGTTTTAAGTATCAAAGTGCTTTTCACACACACACATATACACTCACACACTATGAGTATGACTGCAAACATGAATTTGTACTTGTATTACTGTATTACAGAACCTGATCTGAAAAAAAGGACAACAGCAAATTATTTATGCAAGCTTGCTATATCAACGATTTCTTTATCCATTTAATAAAACACTGAATTAAAAGATAACAACTATAACAAGGTGTGTGTGTTTGTGTGAATGTCTATGTGTATATGGACGGACACTTGATTAAACCTGAGACTCATCGATTACCCAGGGTGAGTGTAAAAGAGGGAGAGAGAGGGAACTTTAGGGTGGGTGCATGGGGACGGACATGTAGTAACAGATATATGTTTTAATCTGTAATCTTAACACATGTGCCTAAAATTAGGAACAGATGCCATTCCACCACAAATACTGTCAGTCTGACAAAAACGCCCAGTAACACTGAACCCCGATCCCTTACAGAACACATTCAGTATATACATGTACTCACTTCGTTTCGTCTGCGTTTAGTGAAAGCAGATCGTTCTGATGACATTGGTATCCGGTTTCTGACCTCCTGTGAGTGGTCAACAAGTGTCGGAACTGGAACTGCGTTAGGCAACAGCTGTTTTGTGTGTGCCAGGTTTTCTTGTCGGATTAACTGCGTTCGCATTGGAAGAAAGTGTCGCGAAACACAGCACATCGTGTTGACCGTTTCCAGTTAATCAGTCTTGCTGCAGAAGTTGTAAACCCATCGGAAAAAGGTGACAACTGATGCCTGAACCTTGTTTCTATACTTCGTAGCTATCAGCAGCCGTGCGCATTCCTTCGGCGTGTTGTTGATGCTCGATGTAGGCAAACGCCCACTTGAGCGTAAGCTGTAACTTTCGGTTTCCAGACACTAGATGACGTCACAGCCGGTTCTCGTCTACTGGCGGCCATTTCGAAGTCTCGTGTAGCAGACGAATTTGGCGGTTTTTGAAGAAAACGTTTTTAATTAAATCCCAATGATACAGCTACGAATAGGCGAATTTCTTTACATTTTTGGCATCTTCAGGTGCATGTCTCCAACCTTCAGTCATCGGTTAGTGGTTCTAATAACCTTTAAATAAGTGTGGTCTGGTGGAATCGGCAGTCAACGATTCCGTCACTCAAGACAAACAATTAGTTGTCAGATCTTTGGAAAACATTACTTGCTTCCATTGTTCATTTTAAACAACAAGAGAAAATTGAGACACAGACATTTCAAATTCTGCAGAATTTCCGGTAACCAACGAAGTAAAGAAGCGACACTTAAACTCTTTTATTCTCTTCACAACAAAGAAACATGCAGTAGTTTCAAGAAATTGTTGGATATTTTTTGCTGGGGAAAATTCAAAACACCAAATATTATTTCCGTAACACAATAGCTTCAAGCAAACAGCTTCAAAAATTCAAACACCCAATATTCTCTCTGTAACAAGGAAAGATGCATTGAAAATCGTCTTCAAAAGTAGAACATGAAGTAACATTCACATTCTCAACACTGATGGAGGCAATTTTAGGAAGATGTGTAATAGCCTCCAAACGCAAAAAAACTGAAAACATCCATTTTTTCCATCACGAAAAAAAGCTGCATCATCTTCCAAAGAAGAGCATAAAATCGGATGGAAAGTTCCATCGCTGGTGGTATTTTTGAAGGAGACATGCTTTGGAAGGGGTGGAGGGCAAGGACGTGTTTCCAGGTGCCACCCTCTGCTTCATGAAGATGTTTTTCATGGGAACCTTGGGCTTGCCGATTGCCATCTTCTTGTCCTGAAAGATATGAGGGTAATGTCAGATAAACTTTCCCCCCTTGAAGGTCACTTGCAGTTTGTCTCCCTAAAAGGTCAGTTAACTTTCCTCTCAACTGTCAGTTAAACTTTTATCCCATGAAGGTTAGTTGAACCCCCCCCCCCCCCACCCCCCCAAAAAAAAAATACACCCCAAAATCAGAGGAAAATAAGAAAAAGTCGGATATGACGTCATCAAAGACATTTATCAAAAAAATGAAAAACACGTCTGGGGATATCATACCCAGGAACTCTCATGTCAAATTTCATAAAGATCGGTCCAGTAGTTTAGTCTGAATCGCTCTACACACACACACGCACGCACGCACAGACACACACACATACACCACGACCCTCGTCTCGATTCCCCCCTCTACGTTAAAACATTTAGTCAAAACTTGACTAAATGTAAAAAAAGAAGGTTAGTTAATTTTCCCCCATTTGCGCTGTTAACGAGGGGATAAAATGATTGCTTTTTTACATTTAGTCAAGTTTTGACTAAATGTTTTAACATAGAGGGGGAATCGAAACGAGGGTCGTGGTGTATGTGTGTGTGTGTGTGTGTGTGTGTGTGTGTGTGTGTGTGTGTGTGCGTGTGTGTGCGAGCGTGTGTGCGTGTGTGCGATTCAGACCAAACTACGGGACCGATCTTTATGAAATTTGACATGAGAGTTCCTTTTTTTGATAAATACCTTTGATGACGTCATATCCGGCTTTTTGTAAAAGTTGAGGCGGCACTGTCACGCCCTTATTTTTCAATCAAATTGATTGAAATTTTGGCCAAGCAATCTTCGACAAAGGTCAGACTTCGGTATTGCATTTCAGCTTATTGGCTTAACAATTAATTAATGACTTTAGTCATTAAAAATCTGAAAATTGTAAAAAAAATAAAAATTTCTAAAACGATCAAAATTTACGTTCATCTTATTTTTCATCATTTTCTGATTCCAAAAACATATAAATATGTTATATTTGGATTAAAAACAAGCTCTGAAAATTAAAAATATAAAAATTATGATCAAAATTAAATTTTCGAAATCAATTGAAAAACACTTTCATCTTATTCCTTGTCGGTTCCTGATTCCAAAAACATATAGATATGATATGTTTGGATTAAAAACACGCTCAGAAAGTTAAAACGAAGAGAGGTACAGAAAAGCGTGCTATCCTTCTCAGCGCAACTACTCCCCCGCTCTTCTTGTCAATTTCACTGCCTTTGCCATGAGCGGTGGACTGACGATGCTAGGAGTATACGGTCTTGCTGAAAAATTGCATTGCGTTCATTCTGTGAGTTCGACAGCTTGACTAAATGTTGTATTTTCGCCTTACGCGACTTGTTTTATTTGAGCAGAAAACCATCATAGTCAGAGGGGGACAATGCCCAAGCTTCAGCAACAGTCTCTTTTGCCAAGGCCAGTTTTCAGTAGGCCTGAGCAGACTTGTAATGTCAGTATTGTAGACATATTCTGTTCTACTTTGATAAATAAGCAGCCTTCAGTAGAGTGGAAACACGCACAGCGTGTAACTGGACAGCGGTACAGTGGAACACACCCGTTCAAGACAGTCTAATTTAAGACCCCCCCCCCCCCCCCCCCTCTTCAGACTTTGGTTTCTCAGATGTTCTGTTCATAACCTAGTTCAACTTACCTCAACTTTAAGACTCCCTCCAATTTTTGACTTGATTTATTCAGAGTTTTGGAAGTCTTACAAGAGGGGTTTCACTGTACTTCGATTGTTGCTGTCAGAGTTTACTGTTTCACTGTACTTCGATTGTTGCTGTCAGAGTTTACTGTTTCACTGTACTTCGATTGTTGCTGTCAGAGTTTACTGTTTCACTGTACTTCGATTGTTGCTGTCAGAGTTTACTGTTTCACTGTACTTCGATTGTTGCTGTCAGAGTTTACTGTTTCACTGTACTTCGATTGTTGCCGTCAGAGTTTACTGTTTCACTGTACTTCGATTGTTGCTGTCAGAGTTTACTGTTTCACTGTACTTCGATTGTTGCTGTCAGAGTTTACTGTTTCACTGTACTTCGATTGTTGCTGTCAGAGTTTACTGTTTCACTGTACTTCGATTGTTGCTGTCAGAGTTTACTGTTTCACTGTACTTCGATTGTTGCTGTCAGAGTTTACTGTTTCACTGTACTTCGATTGTTGCTGTCAGAGTTTACTGTTTCACTGTACTTCGATTGTTGCTGTCAGAGTTTACTGTTTCACGCACACGTCTGTTTAGAATTAACAGAGAACTAATAAGACGTAAACGGTAGACAAGTGGTCAAGAAATTAGCAAATAGGTCCTGTTTTGGTTAAAACAGATGGTCATTTCAAGACAGAAAAAGTACAGGTAGTTTGAAATTGTAAAGGACATAGAAGACCAAGACACCAGTTTCAGAACTTTGTAGATAAAGGTACTTAAAACAGACGATATCAGAGAAACATTCCATATCAGTCATACTGCATTTACTTGTGTAAATCAACGGTTGAAATGTCTTTAGTTTGCTGCTTGCAGCACGTAAGATATCACGTTATTCATAAACATGTTCTTGAACAAAGCTGTCATGTACATTCTAAAGGAAAGGTTGTAAAGACAGTTCTTAAATTGCACAAGACACTGCATAATGCGGCTACACTGCTTAGGACACAACTGAAAAATAATGTGTTCAATAGGCACACAATCATTTTGCTATTCAACTACACTACACACATGAAGCCACAGTAAGAAGTGCATTCCAATTTAGACAAAAACAACATTGAAAAGAAAAATAACTGCCAACAAAATAATAATTTTCTTCATGCTCAACAAAACGATTTACTAAAAATTATGCAAACTATGCCAACTGATAAAAAAAAACTACAGAAGAAAGAGAATAGAAGGCATAAGAGTTTCAAACATAAGAATTAGAGAGTCTAACATAAGAACTGAAGAACCCATAACTTCCTGGAAAATGAATTAGAAACACACACAGAGCAAAGTGAGAAAAAAACGGCTGTCAAAAGATGAGCTAGAATTCAATTTCAAATAAGGTGCAGACAATACACATTAATTTTTGTCTTACTGCTTGAACAGTTTGTTGACTAGGCCTGTGATTCTTCCTAAAAGTAGGAAAGATAAACACATAATTTCAACATTTCTGTAAAAAAAATCCAATAAACACCCCAATCATACAGAAAGGTATAATCCTATTGCAGCATACTTATTCGCATTTCATGGAAAGTATGTGAACGACCTCCAGGTATGAAACTGTACACAGAGTAAGGATACCAGCATAGCCAAAGATAATTACCTGGCTTGGAAATGAACAAATCCAAAAACATCAAGTATGCTGCGATATGAAATATGATTCATTCGCTTGCGGTTTACCAACAAGCGGCCGAAAACTCAACCAAGCTAAGTTCTTGTTACTAATTGTTTGTCTGTGCACTTAAAAGACCGTTGGGTCGACATACTTGTGATTGTAACGTATTGTTTTGTCAATAACAAACGTTCCAACAAATTACCTTTCTTGGTTTTTTTATTTGGAAATGAACAACTAACGATTCCAAGAAAGGGTAGCCTATCGGAATATAGACATTTCTGAACAATGCCGTTTGAAATCGTCAAAGCTCTTGGATGCTTAATGTTTTAGAAGAATCAAACATTACCAAAACAAACATTAAAGACGAAAACATAATTTCATCTTCTAGGCAATTTGTAAGTTGTCAGAAACTTACAGGATTAAGCCACCCTAAAAACTCACGCAATTTATAATCGAGTCGGAAGAGAAGACTTTGGATAGCTCTCGGGAGCACTATGTTTTGAAAAAAATGCAAAAAAAACCACCCAAGTAGATTTATATACTTCAGCCCTTTCCCGCCAGTGGAGCATAAACCATTTTCAACACTTCTCACTCGCACGTGATTCTGGGTTGCTGTTCTGATCAGCTTGATTTATATACGGTAAATGCAAAGGTAAAGGTAGTCTATAAACCATGTTTGGTCCCAGAGGAGCGACGTACTTCTCTCGGGCCAGCTTTATGAGTGCGATGTTCACTCCTCTCCCTCGCAGACTTTTGCCTTTATAGGGTATAGGGTCAGGTACCCGTTTCTAGATTTGTGGACTGGACAGAGGTCGGACAAATCGGGTACAGTGGACGCCGCTTAATAAAACCGTGGTTAATAGAGCCAGCCGCTTATAAAAGCCGATTTCAGACGGTCCGGATTTATCACTATATCTTATGTATTAGAAAAAGCCGGTTAATAAACCCAACCCGCCGCTTATTAAAGCCAGTTTTCTCAGAGAAATCACGTAGTTTGTGACTAAAACTCATAATTATTATCTTGTTCTTGTAATCGCTCAAGTCATAGGTCTATTTATGTCCACGCTCACGCGTATCACGAAGTAACCGAGCTCAGAAAAGAATATCAGTCAATAAAAACCGCACGTGTTGAGTTCATAAATTGTGTAGCTTTGATCGCATGTTGTGTTCATGACTAAATTAAACGACCCGCCTTCGATCTGGTCTGGAAAGTCGTGGTCACCGCATGGAAGAATTTAAACCATTCGCAGACTCAGTGAGAGAACTGATGTGGAAAACGACCAACAAACAAACACTCATAAAATCGTTCTTCTCTGCCGAGTAATGATTCGTGACGGTGACAGTGAAATTATTGATGTACCGAAGTGATCAAAGTACACGTACATGTACATAATTAAAACAAAAGTTCAACATCCTTCGTAAAGTTTTGTTTAGATTCAAACAAGTGTAAATGACGAAAGAAAGTGACTGAGTGACGTAAACAAAAGAGAAGATTTTTTTTTCTTTCGAAAATGACGTATTCCTGGACCGCCGGTTAATAAATCCGCCGCTTAATAAAGCCATTTTTCGTCGGTCACAAAGTGGCTTTATTAAGCGGCGACCACGGTATTTGAATTTGTCCCAGGTCGGGATCGAACCGACGACCTCCAGCGTGAGAGGCAAGCGCTCTAACCACTGAGCCACTCCGGCATTCGCACGCTATTCTATCATTTTAATTCAAGCCTGCCCACAGCCTAGCAAACAAAACAGGGCACACGCAGGTGTACTACGGGCTGGATCTACCCTGTAAATGTACCTTTTTTCTCCAGAAAAGACCCAGAATACCCTTTTTCAAATTCCCCCGAAAGCGGCGTATGGCTGCCTAAATGGCGGGGTAAAAGCGGTCGTACACGTAAAAGCCGTGGGAATTTCAGCCCATGAACGAAACAAACACCCTTTCAAATGCTAAACTTCAACAGCATCTGGGGGCCCCCGCGTGGCCAGCCCCTGTATCCCTGCCTCGTTTTTGAAGCCCCTCCCTTTCAAACAGGCCTGATACGCTATTATTTTCAATCAATTAAGCCTGCCCACAGACTAGCAAAAAAATAAATAAATAAACAGGAGCACACGTAGGTGTACTGACCGGCAAAGGCATGGGCTTGGCCGTCTCCTTGGAGGCCGGCTTGCTGGGATTGTCGATGAACTTCCACGCCCTCTGGCTCTGGTCCCTTGCCTTGTTGCCAGCCTCTGTGCTCTTCTGTATACTCACGCCGAAGATTTCTTCGTGGAACCGGTTGGCATCCTGTAGGTAAAGAAGGGCAAAAATAGTTAAGCAATGAAGAAGACAGCAATGAAAATAGTACTCATTGGATAGAAAAATGCACAAGTAACAACGACTGACCGGTTTCTACCTCCTGGTTTTTGTCAACAACAACAAGAAGGGCAAAGCCCATACGACTCACATGCTTGACCTCGACCTTTAGGGTAACTAAACCTAGCAATGACATCATACACTAAGAACTGCTTTACACATTTTTCCTACCAAAATACATGTGACCTTGACCCAAGGTCAAGGTCATCCAAGGTCATGCAACACAAAGCTGTTAATTCAAGACATAGGAAGTACAATGGTGCTTATTGGCTCTTTCTACCATGAGATATGGTCACTTTTAGTGGTTCACTACCTTATTTTGGTCACATTTCATAAGGGTCAAAGTGACCTTGACCATATGTGACCAAATGTGTCTCATGATGAAAGCATAACATGTGCCCCACATAATTTTTAAGTTTGAAACAGTTATCTTCCATAGTTCAGGGTCAAGGTCACTTCAAAATATGTATACAATTCAACTTTGAAGAGCTCCTGTGACCTTGACCTTGAAGCAAGGTAAACCAAACTGGTATCAAAAGATGGGGCTTACTTTGCCCTATATATCATATGTAGGTGAGGTATTCAATCCCAAAAACTTTAGAGAAAATGGGAAAAATGTGAAAAATAGCTGTTTGTTAGGCAACATTTATGGCCCCTGCGACCTTGACCTTGAAGCAAGGTCAAGATGCTATGTATGTTTTTTGGGGCCTTGTCATCATACACCATCTTGCCAAATTCGGTACTGATAGACTGAATAGTGTCCAAGAAATATCCAACGTTAAAGTTTTCCGGACGGACGGACGGACGGACGACTCGGGTGAGTACATAGACTCACTTTTGCTTCGCATGTGAGTCAAAAATGACAAAACACATTGCTAACATATTCTAAAATTAAAAGAAAATAAGTTTGATTTTATTAGAAGTGCACAAAAAAGGCAAGAGTGAATACTATCACTCACAACAGAACAAGAACATCCTTCATTCGACGTACATTTTTATACTGTTGTAGACGTCTACCATGTCCTCTAGGAGACAATTTACTTTTGTAATACCAAGGTTACTTGTCTTGATTTTTTCTTGCGACTAGATTAGACTCGTGCATGTTATAATTCCTTCAAGTAATAATTAAAACTCTACAATCACGAACATCAACAGTTGGCTTGAAAAGCAAGAGATTGAATATTCCTGGACAACCAATCCCCAGCAAAATTTAGATTTGTCTACCGTACCTTCAGTTCCAGCACAAAGTTTTTGGCATCCTCTGGCTTCATGCCTCCGTAGTGTGCAAGGATTTGTTCCAGGGTCTTTGTGACGTCATTGGCCATGGACACGTCACCACAGACGTAGAAGTGGCCGCCGCGTTTAACAACTGACTCGTAGGTCATCGCTGCGTTCTTGAAGAGAATGTCTTGGACGTACACCTGAAGCGTAAAGAACAGAAATATTAGGATGGTAGGCTACATCTTGTTTGGTCGTTTCCTCAATAACACAGGCACAGCATTCAATGCTCACGAATATTAACAGAGGCTGTCAGAAACACGACACTGACAAGAATAAGCAACGTGTAAAGTAACCATAGTCATTACCTTTGCCACTCTCTTAGCTGACATCTTAAGAAAAGTGTTATTGCCTTTGTAACCAAGTGCAAATACACTCAAATGCTGACATCTTAAGAAAAGTGTTATTGCCTTTGTAACCAAGTGCAAATACACTCAAATGCTGACATCTTAAGAAAAGTGTTATTGCCTTTGTAACCAAGTGCAAATACACTCAAATAACGCTTGGGGGCAAAAGCAACAAGAGTGAGTTTACTCGTAGTTAAAAGCCTATAAACAATTTGTTAGTTCACACACACACACACACACACACACACACACACACACAAACACACACACACACACACACACACACACACACACACACACACACACACACACACACACACACACACACACACACACACACACACACACACACACACACACACACACCCTACAGTACTACCTTTGGCTGTCCTGCTTCCCTGGACAGGGACACGAAATAGTCTGTGAGGACGTTCTCAGCCTTCATCTGGCCCAGCTCATCCTTGTAGATGTTGTCAATGTTGTTCTTACGGCAGCCGAAGTACAGATACATCTCGCCCCAGCCTTTCCTCTCGCCGTCTGAGGAAGAAAGGGACACTGATGTTACTTGTATCCCGAGAAGAGCTTACATCGTGTGCAAAGACTGGGTACCCGCGCTTACAGTAATGCAAGATTGTTGACTAAAGGTTTCCGTAACTTATTGCCGTTTTCGAAGGTCACCCGGCAATAAAGGAACGCAAGCCATTAATTATCCCATGGCAAAGCATTCTGAAGGAACAAAGCCAGTGACCAAACGGCAAAGCATTCTGAAAGAACAAAGCCATTGACCAAACGGCAAAGCATTCTGAAGGAACAAAGCCAGTGACCAAACGGCAAAGTATTCTGAAGGAACAGAGCCATTGACCAAACGACAAAGCATTCTGAAGGAACAAAGCCACTGACCAAACGACAAAGCATTCTGAAGGAACAAAGCCACTGACCAAACGACAAAGCATTCTGAAGGAACAATGCCACTGACCAAACGGCAAAGCATTCTGAAGAAACAAAGCCACTGACCAAACGGCAAAGCATTCTGAAGGAACAAAGCCACTGACCAAACGGCAAAGCATTCTGAAGGAACAAAGCCACTGACCAAACGGCAAAGCATTCTGAAGGAACAAAGCCACTGACCAAACGGCAAAGCATTCTGAAGGAACAGAGCCACTGACCAAACGGCAAAGCATTCTGAAGGAACAAAGCCACTGACCAAACGGCAAAGCATTCTGAAGGAACAAAGCCAGTGACCAAACGGCAAAGCATTCTGAAGGAACAAAGCCAGTGACCAAACGGCAAAGCATTCTGAAGGAACAAAGACAGTGACCAAACGGCAAAGCATTCTGAAGGAACAAAGCCAGTGACCAAACGACAAAGCATTCTGAAGGAACAAAGCCACTGACCAAACGGCAAAGCATTCTGAAGGAACAAAGCCAGTGACCAAACGGCAAAGCATTCTGAAGGAACAAAGCCAGTGACCAAACGGCAAAGCATTCTGAAGGAACAAAGCCACTGACCAAACGGCAAAGAATTCTGAAGGAACAAAGCCACTGACCAAACGGCAAAGCATTCTGAAGGAACAAAGCCACTGACCAAACGGCAAAGCATTCTGAAGGAACAAAGCCACTGACCAAACGGCAAAGCATTCTGAAGGAACAAAGCCACTGACCAAACGGCAAAGCATTCTGAAGGAACAAAGCCACTGACCAAACGGCAAAGCATTCTGAAGGTACAAAGCTACTGACCAAACGACAAAGCATTCTGAAAGAACAAAGCCACTGACCAAACGGCAAAGCATTCTGAAGGAACAGAGCCACTGACCAAACGGCAAAGCAATGAGTTCCACCTGCCTACCAGCAATTTAGCAAGTCAACCAAACACTAATTTAGAAGTAATCAAAGTTGGTTTGTAATGATTCACTGCAGAGCGGTCTACTTGTGACCAGTGTCATAGGGAAGGGGTGTCATGAAACGAAAGGTATAAGCGATAAACAAACTGGGATCACTCACTCACATACAAAGTTAGCAAACATAAATCATTACTGCAATAATGACAACACGCTTTCATCTGTTTCGTATGAATCGGCTCGGAAATAGATTTGAATAATCCACGTCCAACATTTCTCTTATATCTGTTTGGACATGGAGACAGTGACGGAGGGGTTGTCAGGGAGAGACTCGCACAAACTCATGTAAGAGAAGTTTTGAACACATTAGTAATTTCAATAACTCACGGGGAGGCACTGGGTTCATCTCCCGGTCAACCTTGCGCTGCTGCCAGAAACTCCTGAAGGGCGCAATGCCTGTTCCCGGGCCCACCATGATCACCGGCAGTGTCTGGTCCTCAGGGAGATGGAACGAGGGGGCCCTGGAACATGTATACGTAGTCAATGTGTGATCTGGTTCTACATTGGACACTGCCAAGTTCTAATCAGTACATATATTTAAAGTTCAAGCAGAAACACTAAACCCCTATAAACATTTACTTGGCAATAAGAAATCAGCGATACGCTACCGAACTGGAAACAATATGACCCAGGCTGTCTTTGAAGGTTTCAATGTAGACTTACGTATGAACTCAACTGTATAATTCAATTGGTCTGATATTTCTGATATTTACCAGGGACGGTCGTCTGTACGTGACACAAATACCACATAATTTGATTTTCAGATAACTTATCAAAGCGAATTTTAAGATTCAGTTCGGTGGTTTTGGTTTCAAACTTAATTCTTCGAAACTATGGCGTAACCCAATTGCTCCCATGGGGTCGCCTTCACGCGGCGGGAGTGTTTCCACAGAGCTACCCCACCCCTTTACTTCTCTTCTTTTGTCTTATTTCTGCCTTACCAGTCCTTTCACCTATATTTCCTTCCAAGAAAACTCTCCCTACTATTCCCTGCAGTTTTCCAATTCTTTTCTTGTTGTCTTATTTCTACCTGACTGGATCCATCACCTTTATTTCACTTACCAAAAGTCTTCTTTTCCACATCCTTATTTCTCTGCCCCCCGCATGTCATAAGAGGCGACTAACGGATTCTGTTTCTCCTTTTACCCTTGTTGAGTGGTTCTTGTATAGAATATAGTCAATGTTTGTAAAGATTTTAGTCAAGCAGTATGTAAGAAATGTTTAGTCCTTTGTACTGGAAACTTGCATTCTGCCAGTAAGGTAATATATTGTACTACGTTGCAAGCCCCTGGAGCAATTTTTTGATTAGTGCTTTTGTGAACAAGAAACACTTAACAAGTGGCTCTATCCCATCTCCCCCCTTTCCCCTATCCCATCTCCCCCCTTTCCCTCGTCGTGATATAACCTTCGTGGTTGAAAACGACGTTAAACACCAAATAAAGAAAGAAAGAAAGTAACCCAATTGATGGTGAGCTGTATGATAGTAATTATGAGAGTCTAATGACGAAGCAGAACTCACGCTCTGACAGCGCAGGGGACGATAGCACCGATGTCACAGCGGTTGAGCCAGCCTGAACACACGCCTTCATGCTCTGGACCTGCACCGTCTGCACACATAGCAACAATCAAAGTGTTGGTTAGTTATCAAAAGCACACAGTAGCTGCTAAACGAAAGATTGCAAGAGTGAAGGACCAGAAAACACAACCCACCTTCTCTGAACAGTCATTGTCATTGTAAGCTGATCAACTTATTCTAATCCTAAAGCCAATACTTGCTGAAGATCGTCGGCAAACTCAGCAAGGCTGATGATATCCAGTGCATCGTCAAGTTGAGTAATGATGGGAATCGGTCTTGAATTGTGTATTCATGACAAGGAAGCACCCACCGCCCACCGCGCACTACTCAAATTCATTCAGCCCATCATTAAGTCCATAACCGACATTGTGTTCTGTGGTTGACGAAGCCGATGGCGGATTGGATCTCACCCACACACTCCATGGGGCATGAGCTGATGCTGTAGAAGCGTTGCTGTTATCCGTCTCTCTCACTCTTGCTTTCTAACCCCAACAACAACAACAACAACTATATGAACATGAAGCACTCACTCTGTGTTGTGTACTTGACGACGGTCATGGTGGCGTGGATCTCACCCACACACTCCATGGGGGATCAGCTGATGCTGTAGAAGCGTTGCTGTTAACTATTCATCCCGAACCTTGCCCTTCCATCCCCAACAACTACACCAACACCTACAACAACCACTTACTCTGTGTTCTGTACTTGACGACGGCCATAGTGGCGTGGATCTCACCCACACACTCCATGGGGGATCAGCTGATGCTGTAGAAGCGTTGCTGTTAACTATTCATCCCGAACCTTGCCCTTCCATCCCCAACAACTACACCAACACCTACAACAAGCACTTACTCTGTGTTCTGTACTTGACGACGGCCATAGTGGCGTGGATCTCACCCACACACTCCATGGGGGATCAGCTGATGCTGTAGAAGCGTTGCTGTTAACTATTCATCCCGAACCTTGCCCTTCCATCCCCAACAACTACACCAACACCTACAACAAGCACTTACTCTGTGTTCTGTACTTGACGACGGCCATAGTGGCGTGGATCTCACCCACACACTCCATGGGGGACGAGCTGATGCTGTAGAAGCGTTGCTGCAGCAGGGGGAGCTGCGTCATGAGGAGGGAGGGGGGAACCTTGAGGGACGGGAACTGGTCCAGCACCTCCAGCATGTTGGGGAACAGGTCGTAGCGCCAGTCCTCGTACGCCTTGGAGTCCTGAGGGAAATCACAAGGGTAAGGTAAGGTTCGGCGCTATCCAGCTAGTTTCAAACATAGCTTGCAGTGGCATCAACTCATGGACAGGATTAAGACACGAAGAGGGTCGAACCTACTGTTGAAAAATAAACGATCTCAGCATTTTTTTGGTAATGTTCAAGGTATAAAACTCGTAAGTTCTTCAATTAAAGAGTGTTAACAGTCGAAATTTAGCAAAATGCATTTTAAAATGATTTCTTAGAAGTTTGCAATGGTAGCATTAGTGTTCTTAGGACATAAAAGAGCTTGGCGGCATTTTGTTTTAACAACTTAAGTCAACTTTGACAGAGTATACCTGTAAACTTCAACTACCAGCCGCAATACCTTTGCCAGATGCTCCATGCGTTCCTTGTCAATGTCTCGTGACGTCAGAGTGGCCAGCAGCTGCAGGAAGACCTGTGACGGGGGAGTGGTGACGTCAAGGAAACGCGTCAGACCGGTGCGCATGGAACACACCGGCATCTTCTCGTACTGTGTCCAGTTTTTGGACGAGCCTGTATCGTTGAAAGAAAGGGTCATAAGTGATAATTTGAACAACAGAGCTCACACAATCGGGGAAACGAAAAGGTGACAAAAGCGAACTACAGGAAAATCAAAGGTACATTATGCTAGGTCTCACGACTTTTACCTCGACCATTCGTTATTTGTGCTGCAAAAGTTACACATTGTATGACAGAAGACAACACACAAATTACAGCAAACGAAAAAGAATACAAGGGCTGCATTAGAGCGTTAACTCTTCCACCTCGCTAGCTTCAAATTTGCAACGTAACGCAGAAGTTTCAGTCCAACTTTTGCTCAACTGGTCTATCCCAGAAATTCGAAACAGATAAGACTATTTACTTTCCAAAGCAATAATCCACAAACAAGAAAGGTTACATTTTTAGAACGTTTAATTCAAGAAAAAACAAAGCATTGGCATTCTCTTGTTTTGACCTGAACCAAACGTTCCAAAAATGCAACCTTTTTATATTTAGTCAAGGTATGACTAACTGTTTTAACATTTTTCGTTTATTTGATAAATGTATTTGATGACGTCATATCCGTTTTTTTGTAAAAGTTAAGGCCGCACTGTCACGCTCTCATTTTTCAACCAAATTTGTTGACATTTTGGTCAAGTAATCTTCGACAAAGGCCGGACTTTGGTATTGCATTCCAGCTTGGAGGCTTAAAATTAATTAATCAGTTTGCTCATTAAAGTTTTCATTAACAGTGATTTTTCGCAAACACATTTAAAATGGATTGAATCGTATTCTTCATCAAATTCTGAATCTGAACATCTAAAAATATATATAAATATGTCATGTTTACTCTTAAAACGTGATCACAATTAACGAAATTAGTCCTACGATTGAAATGTAAGAAATCGATCAGGAAATGATCTCATCTTATTCTTTATCATTTCCTGATTCCAAAAACATACAGATATGATATGTAGTATTCAAAACAACCTCAGAAAGTTAAGACGAATACAGAAAAGCGTGCTTTCCTGCTTAGCGCAATCCGCTACCGCGCTATTCTGGCTTGTCAATTTCACTTCGTTTTGCACGTGAATAGTGAGCGATTTCGTTCTGGCGGGGATTGGCGAAGCAGTATTTCTTGGTTAAAAAATGCAGTGCGTTCAGTTTCATTCTGTGAATTCGACGGCTTGAGTAAATGTAGTAATTTCGCCTTACGCGACTTTTTACATTCAGTCAAGTTTTGACTAATGTTTTGACGTTTACTGGGAATCCAGATGAGGGTCTGGTGTATGTATGTGTGTGTGTGTGTGTGTGTGTGTGTGTGTGTGTGTGTGTGTGTGTACGTGCGTGCGTGCGTGCGTGTGTGTGTGTGTGTGTGTGTGTGTGTGTGTGCGTGCGTGCGTGCGTGCGTGCGTGCGTGTGTGTGTGTGTGTGTGTGTGTGTGTGTGTGTGTGTGTGTGTGTGTGTGTGTGTGTGTGTGTGTGTGTAGAACGTTACAGAGAAAACTACTACACCGATCTTCATGAAACTTCACATGAGAGTTCCTGGGTATGGTATCCTCAGACCTTTTTTACATTTAGTCAAGAGTAAACAGGGAGTGACTGCATGCGAGATGATAAACTAAGAGTAATACCTAATATACTGGACTCGCAAAACGTTTCGACCTAAAGGTCTTCAAAGTTTTGACTAAATGTTTTAACATAGAGGGGGAATCGAGACGAGGGTCGTGGTGTATATATATATATATATATATATGTGTGTGTGTGTGTGTGTGTGTGTGTGTGTGTGTGTGTGAGTGTGTGTGTGTGTGTGTGTCTGTGTGTCTGTGTGTCTGTGTGTGTGGAGCGATTCAGACTAAAGTACTGGACTGATCTTTGTGAAATTTGACATGAGAGTTCCTGGGAATAATATCCCCGGGTGTTTTTTTCATTTGTTCAATAAATACCTTTGATGACGTCATATCCGACTTTTTGTAAAGTTGAGGCGGCACTGTCACACCCTCATTTTTCAATAAAATTGATTGAAATTTTGGCAAATCAATCTTCGACGAAGGCCGGACTTTGGTATTGCATTTCTGCTTGGTGGCTTAAAAATTAATTAATGACTTTGGTCATTAAAAATCTGAAAATTGTAATTAAAGGTGTTTTTTTTATAAAACGATCCAAATTTACGTTCATCTTATTCTTCATCATTTTTCTGATTCCAAAAACATATAAATATGTTATATTTGGATTAAAAACAAGCTCTGAAAATTAAAAATATAAAAATTATGATCAAAATAAAATTTCCGAAATCGATTTAAAAACAATTTCATCTTATTCCTTGATTCTAAAAACATATAGATATGATATGTTTGGATTAAAAACACGCTCAGAAAGTTAAAACGAAGAGAGGTACAGAAAAGCGAGCTATGCCGCACAGCAAAACCACTACCGCGCTAAACAGGCTCGTCAGTTTCACTGCGTTATGCACGAGCGGCGGACTACGGTCATTGTGTAAAAATGCAGTGAGTTCAGTTTAATTTTGTGAGTTCAACAGCTTGACTAAATGTAGGAATTTCGCCTTACGCGACTTGTTCATTTTTTTGATAAATATATTTGATGACGACATATCCGGTTTTTAGTGAAAGTTGAGGCCGCACTGTCACGCCCTCATTTTTCAACAAAATTGATTTAAATTTTGGTCAAGCAATCTTCGACGAAGTCCGGACTTTGGGATTACATTTCAGCTTGGAAGCTTAAAAATTAGTTAACTAGTTTGCTCATCAAAGTTGTCATTAAAATCGAATTTTTCTTTACAGAATCAAAATTGATCGCATTCTATTCTTCACTTTCTTCTGATTTCAAAAATATATAGATATGCTATGTTTACTCTAAAAATGTGCTCAGAATGGAAGAAAAAAGGTTCAGTAAGTACTACGATCGCATGCTTCGCGGAGACGAGCGTGACCCGCCTCAGTCTTCGGGCTAGCCGAGACCATCTGGAGGTAGTCTCGGCGATGACTTTTTTGGGTTATTGATCTTTATAGTTTGATAAAACTAGATGAGGGTCTGCGCTAGATAAGATGCGCTATATAAGATGTCCATGTGTGAATGTGTAAGTGGGCGTAGTCGAATGTCCATGTGGAATGTGTAAGTGGAGCATATAAGAATGCCCGTGTGTGAATGTGTAAGTGGAGTGTATAAGAATGTGTAAGTGGAGCGTAGTCGAATGTCCATGTGTGAATGGGTAAGTTGAGCGTATAAGAATGTCCATGTGTGCGATGTGTAATTGAGACATGGATGTGTTCATGACTGAATGCGTAAGCACAATGCAAGGAATGGCCAGAGAGGTATGTGGGAGGTGTGTTTATAACCTGCCCTGTTATATAGTGCTATATGTCTTATGTAAAATCAATGTCTTGTTTGTATTATTGTTATGTACCACGCCTGAATTTCTCTATGAGATAATAAAGTATTCTTATTCTTATTATTCTTATTATTCTTATAACGACTGACTAAATGTTTTCATATCGCTTCACGCGACTTGTTTGTTGTTGGTCTTAGCTAGATTGCTCTAATTATTCCAGGCTTTCTCTATGATCGTCGAGACTCTCGCTAGCTGAACGTTTGTCAAACTCACCGAGAGGTGTGGAAACCTCTGTCAGGATCTCTGTCCTGACGATCTGGTCTGGCGGAGGCGCGTTGTGCAGACGGGACAAGATGGCGTCCACCAGGTCTGGTGGGTTGGCGGGGAAGATGCCCACGTGATCTCCCGGGGCGTACTGCAGCTCTGACGAGTCTTGTGTGTTCAGCTTGGCTAGGATAGTTTGTCGACTGTAACACGCGAAAGAAAAAAATGCATGTTTTGAAATCAGAGAATAATTATTAATGACTTGCTGCGTGATGCCAGGTTTACACTAATTATTTCTTTATTCAAATAATAATGAAATGCGAGCGAAAGCAAGCTTTTTAATGTTTGAAAAAATAACGACTGAAACCCAGGTTTCACACAGCAAGTCGTGTAGTATTCTGTGTATTCTGTACTAGTGTGCTAACTGCCTCAAACTTCAATAGACAGATGGAATGTGAGAGATCAAATCAAATCAAATCAAATCAAATTTTATTTTACGAGGGTTTTGGCATAAGCAATATAAACGAGCTTCTTTTCAACCAGCCCTCGCCCAGAGAGGGACTATTCTAATCATAAATGAATATATATATATACAACCGTAAAACAATTACAAAAGATAAGCATGACAGCTAAAGGCAGAAAAAAACTATTCACAGGACTATATACACGTTGTAGGCTATACAAACATTCTTGCGTTATGACACTGATGCTTTATGGACAGATATGATCAATATGAAAATAATCAGAACGAAGTCTTCCATTACTGTGACTTTTCGTAATTTGACATTAAATGTAATGAGAGGTGTTTTTTGAAGGTATTGAGACTTGTTGGGACTCGAACTGATTCCGGGAGAGAATTCCACAAAACGCTGCCAGAATAAGCTAAACTTGATTTAAAGAGATCTATCCGCGGAATGGGGACGTTGAATTTTCGGCTTGGTTTGGCTTTAAGAGAGAGGGAGCGAGCGAGCGAGCGAGAGAGAGAGAGAGAGAGAGAGAGAGAGAGAGAGAGAGAGAGAGAGAGAGAGAGAGAGAGAGAGAGAGAGAGAGAGAGAGAGAGAGAGACAGAGACAGCCATTGGGCCAGCCAGCCAGCCAGATAAAAAACGACCGACCAACCAAACAACCAAATAACCAACCAACCAAACTACAAAAGACACACCTACCTGGACTCGTTACTCTGTAGCTGTGTCCTCTCCATCAGTCTGCACGGGAGAACCGTCTTGTTGTGTAATGTGGCCAGCGACTTGCACACGTCGGCGTCCTTGCCGTTGTCGATGGGGGTGATGCGGAACCGGTTGGGGGTCCAGCTGTGGTTAGTGTTGGACAGCGCGCCGGTCGCCACCGTGATGTTGATGTCGTCACTCAAGCAGAACGTTTCGCAGGCGTCCTGAAAAAAACAACAACAACAAAAAAAAAATTAATAATAAGGGTATATGGAGCAAATCCTAAAATAGTTCTAAGCGCCTATACAATCAATCTTAAATATAATAATCTTAATTACAGCAACAATACACATTAAAAAAAATTAAAAATATATTGAGGGATAAATGTACTCAGAAACATGGCTCCCCACCAACGCTCTACCTACAAGGTCCCGTGACCCCTATTTGCAAAATCTAGATGGGGCACTTTTTAGCACGTGTACGGGAACGTGTACGGCTAACGTCATAAAATCCAGTTTTTACGTCACGCGTTTGCCAAGATCTGAAGTCAGATCAAAACAACGTATGATTTGGAACATTAGAGAGAAAAAACGTGAGTCACGGGTGACGCAATATCTACACGTATGCGTACAGGTCTTTGCTTCACGTTCGATCATCTAGAACACTGTAATTACTATGTTTAGCGGAATGCTAGAGGGTCCTAAAACCGGGATGATTTTTGGCAGTTCAATACCTTTAAAACAAATGCTTCTTCCAATGTGTAATGACAAAAGCTGTAATTATTGATCAAATGCAGAGTTATAAAGTTATTTTAATCAAAAAAAGAGACAGAAAAAAAACTAGTCCTAAGAATTGTTCTTGTCGTATTTTGTTTCCCCCGACCGTACTGGTCGTATTTTAAACAAGGGTACAGAATACGGCGAAATCGTATGGGTTCCCAGGTCTGCTTTACTCTAATTTGTTTGTTTGTTTCACGAAGGGCCATATCAGGGTGGTGCTGCTTTGACATATAACGTGCGCCACACACAAGACAGAAGTCGCAGCACAGGCTTCATGTCTCACCCAGTCACATTATTCTGACACCGGACCAACCAGTCCTAGCACTAACCCCATAATGCCAGACGCCAGGCGGAGCAGCCACTAGATTGCCAATTTTAAAGTCTTAGGTATGACCCGGCCGGGGTTCGAACCCACGACCTCCCGATCACGGGGCGGACGCCTTACCACTAGGCCAACCGTGCCGGTTTGCTTCACTCTAATCTTCCTTGCACCTACAAACATACCGTGTACTTAGGCTAAATCAGTAACAATACCTTGAAGACAGCCTCCGCCCAGTTTCTGAAGGACTCCTCCTGCCCACACAGCTCGTCTCCCTCCACGATGTTGTGGATGCACTCCGCGCCCAGCTCCGTCAGGATCTTGTCCATGTAATGTCCGAACGCCGCGAAGTGGGGGTAGGCCCGCGACCCCAGGGCGAACACGGCATATCTGAAAATATCCACCAGGGATAGAATTATGATAATTGTTAAACAATGTTAGTCAGTGTCCGAACGCTGCGAAGTGTGGTTAGGCCCGCAGCTATTCCAGGGCAAACACTTAATACCTGAAAATATCCAACAGCGATGGAGTTAAAATAATTGAACAATTATGTTATTAGTATCATTTTCATGCAGTGTTCAAATGCCGCGAAGTGTGGGTAGTCCTCCGCAACCCCAGGGCTTAGTTAGTGGAAGAATCTTTTGTAATGTATGTTTGATGGTGTATGCTTTTGCTGACTATGAATGTAGATAAATGCTTGTATAACTGTGTTTGAATTTTAAATGTGTCAAGCGCAAAGAGCATAAGGCACGTTTCATGATATTGAGGATTGCAGTTTCCCCCTCCCACACAATATTCCAAAATAATAAATAGTCAAACAGGGGCCAAAAACCAGTTTGCACCAAGAGTTCAACTTTTTATCTATCCAAAACAGTAAAAAAAATTATATGAACATTCGTATTTCCAAGATGATTGGCGTTCCAAGACGCTATATCCTAAAACCCCCAAAACATGCTTTTACAACTTCAGTGCATAATAACTGCCCAAAGGTGCTGTTTAAAGCAACCATTGATAATAATTTTTAACATACTCCTTGAACACATTAAGAAAAATGGTTAACTTGCAAATAAAGGGACAGCATTGATCAGAACAATGGTAAGATAAAGGACGCTACTTATATTTTGTACATTTTTTATCTTTATCGTTTCCTGTAGACCTCAGAAGTTCTAGCCAGCTTAAGAAATCATTCTAAAATCGAAAAACAAACATCTATACATTTTGTACGCAAAGTAGATTGATATTTGACACAGTCACACAGACATACGTGGGCTATGGGGCAACCCTACCCCCTAAATTTGAAAACGGGGTCAATTTCTTAACTGCATGCATTCAGCAAAACAATCCCTAAAAAACATTTTTTTTCACAAATGAACTTATGACTTTAGAAAAGCATTCAAAAATGCATATATACAACGCTTTTTCTTTGGTCCCAATTCAAGGGGGTGTGCTATTCTCAGGTAACACTGTGAACGCTCAAATGAGACTTGGTCACATGTCAAAAAAAGTAATCCCCCTGTTGTTCATGGTTGGTTGGTGGGATTTTTTTTTTATCTGACTTCTGACTTTTGACTTCAGACTTCAGACTTCAGACTTCAGACTTCAGACTTCAGACTTCTGGCTTCTGACTTCTGACTGTCTCTCTGTTTCTCTGTCTCTGTGTCTGTGTCTGTCTCTGTCAATGAATTCTGTGGTGCCATTTTTGTTGATTTTGCTAAAGCCTTTGACGTTATTGATCACACGTTATTACTGAGAAAATTTGCATTGTATGGCGTCGGAATCGAAACTGTGAAACTTATTAGTTCATTTCTCACCGGCAGACAACAAACTGTACTAACAAACGCCTCGGCGTCGAGCATGCAAGAAGTAAAATACGGTGTACCACAAGGATCGGTTTTAGGACCCCTCCTCTTCTCTATCTACATTAATGACCTCCCCCTACATATTCAAAATGTATGTGAACTTTTTGCAGATGACACCACAATTCACTCCAGCGACACAAATGTAACTCGCTTATCAGAATCACTTCAAAGGTTTAAACCAGTTGACAGAGTGGACTGAACTAAACCATATGTATGGTCATAACAACAAGACAAAAACGCCAGAATATTTGTTCAGCTGGTCCTGCTTTAATGATAGATGGTGAAATAGTGGAAAAAGTCGACCATCACAAACTGCTGGGTGTTAATATCGATAACAACTTGTCTTGGTCAACCCACATAGAGCAACTTAGTAAAGTGGTGTCAAAGAAAGTGTATCTCTTATCTAGAATTAAACACTTCCTGAACTGCCACACCAGAAAGTTATTCTTCATTGCTCATATTCAATCTGTTATTGATTACGCATCCACTCTATGGGACTCCGCAAGTGAAAATTCCTTAAAACCACTCAGCAGATTACATAAAAGAGCGCTAAAAGTAGTATTACTAAAGCACACTACCCTCACAGAGTTAGACTACATACATTTAGGGATTTTACCTCTAAAGTCAAGACTGCTTTTTAACAAAGGAATCTTTATGCATAAAATTATATCCGAAACTCTACCCCAAACCATTTGTTCAAAGTTCTCTTTGCAGAATTCACACCACCTTATGAAATTTAACACTCCTCTTCCTAGGATAGACTTATTTAAGTCTAGTCTAGTTTATTCAGGTGGCCGTCTCTGGAACGCTCTTCCGAATGCCTTACGGGATGGCCCGGAAGCTACCAGCACAGATTCTTTCAAAAACAAATATATATCCCATTTAATGAAAATAGTTTATTCTTGATTGTTATGTCCTTTGGGACACAGTCACTCATTTTTGATTTATTGTTTTGTGCACGAAATTATGATGTTCTGCATAATATCCATTGTCTTGCAGAGTTGATGTACTATTGCATAGTATTCTGACTCTATTTGACTTGCAAATTTTTGCTTTGCACCTTGTCATGAACATTTATAGACTACAATGTTTCATATGTTTAATTATGTAAGTATGTAGTAGTAGTTATTATAGTAGATTTAGTCCCTCTTTAGGGCGAGGGCCAGATGCAAAAAAGTATACCAATGCTTATTCTGTTACCCTCGTAAAATAAAGAATTGTCATTGTCATTGTCATTGTCTGTCTCTCTTTCTCTCTCTCTCTCTCTCTCTCTCTCTCTCTCTCTCTCTCTCTCTCTCTCTCTCTCTCTCTCTCTCTCCGCATGTAATAAAGTTCTGAGTTCTCTGACGGGGGTGTTTTTCCTACCTCGGAGGAATTTCTTGTTATTATTATAAACACATAATATCTAAAAAAAAATTAACCACACAACAATATATGTGTAGCTCCCGGTATTTTCAGAGACAGGAACGCGTTGTGATTTTTGTTTGTTTACCTGTATAGCCACATAACGACCATCAATATCATACCTGACGTTGCCGAGAGGCCCCGACTCCATGGTGAGATTGTGGTCCACGCTAGACTCCTTGTCGTCAGTGTGACCGCCATGCTCACTGAACACGCTCATACGGATGTAGGACGACGAGGAGAAGTTGAGGCTGAAAATAACACAGTTTTCATTTAATGTAAGATAATTAGATATGATACACGGCTGGTATGTGATATAGGGACTTTCAAAATTAGGCAGATGTGCACATGGGAGACATAAGATAAGATAATTTATTGTCCATACAATTAAACAATGGATGGAAAAGTGTGGTTCATCTGCTCTTAAAACCACCAAACCACATATGACAACCGTAACCATAAAACAATAAAACATACGAAGTAAGAACACCCAAAAGTACTCCTGATTACGGAGGGTGGTGGTAGGGGACAGTCCGGAACCCAGTACCAAACTCTGTGGTAATGAATCACCATTGATCAGATTCACTAACTCGTTGCTCTCCCGCTTCTGACTAAACACGCCATCTTGTTGACCGCAGTTTTGATACGACATGCTTTCTTAGCTTTTTGTAGCGTCATTCTTGCCATTACTTTTTGTCGTCTCGTTTTTGTGTGCGTTAGTTGACATGTCGCAGGCTCCCGCGGAGGGAACGTATCAAAACTATTACAAAATGCGAAGAAGAGATGGCCACATGTATTTGTTTGTAAGTCTGTTTGCCAGATATTCTTCTTCTTCTGCGTTCGTGGGCTGAAACTCCCACGTACACTCGTGTTTTTTGCACGAGTGGAATTTTACGTGTATGACCGTTTTTTACCCCGCCATTTAGGCAGCCATACGCCGTTTTCGGAGGAAGCATGCTGGGTATTTTCGTGTTTCTATAACCCACCGAACTCTGACATGGATTACAGGATCTTTTTCGTGCGCACTTGGTCTTGTGCTTGCGTGTACACACGGGGGTGTTCGGACACCGAGGAGAGTCTGCACACAAAGTTGACTCTGAGAAATAAATCTCTCGCCGAACGTGGGGACGAACTCACGCTGACAGCGGCCAACTGGATACAAATCCAGCGCGCTACCGACTGAGCTACATCCCCGCCCCGATTTGCCAGAAATAAAAAAGGACTGATTGTAACCGGGATACGAAACTGCTGGATTGAGACTTTTTATTAGATGACCCGTTACATGTATGGCACACCTTATCAACCTCTCTATCAAGCCTCAATAAAAGGAGTCAAACAAGTTACATTTATCCTACATACGTGAGAGAGACACCCGTGAGATAATAATCGTTCAAATCACACGTGTGTGTATCATGTAAATGAGGTCATGTCAAGCAAGTCTGGCAGGGACCTGTTTTTCCACTGCTCATGATGCCAAAGTCACCGAGACAAACGTCATTATAGAAAAAAAATTGCGCTCGCTAATTACCCTGATGAATTTTTTGAACTAACACGTCACGCCACACTTTCAGAGTGACGTTTCTTTGCTTTGACGTAATAGATTGCACGAGGCTTTAGAAGAGATCGAGGTTCCAAAACAAGCGTCTTCAATTTAGCTGCCCCGAATGCAGGACATTTTCAGTAAAATACACGTAAGTACAGTATGTAGGATAAACAGAATACTACATGGCTTGCTGTGTCGTACCAGATTTACACTCGTTGCTTTTTCAAATAGTGAACAGCTCGCTTTCGCTCGCAGTTCAATATTTAAAAAAACAACTCGTGTAAATCTGGTACGATACAGCAAGCCATGTAGTATTCTCTCTGTATGGCACACCTTATGAACCTCTCTCTCAAGCCTCAATAAAGGAGTCAAACACGTTACATGTATGGCACACCTTCTTATGAACCTCTCTCTCAAGCCTCAATAAAAGGAGTCAAACACGTTACATGTATGGCACACCTTATGAACCTCTCTCTCAAGCCTCCTCTCTCTCAAGCCTCAATAAAGGAGTCAAACACGTTACATGTATGGCACACCTTATGAACCTCTTTCTCAAGCCTCAATAAAGGAGTCTTCTTCTTCTTCGTCGTCGTTCGCTAATAAAGGAGTCAAACACGTTATATGTATGGCACACCTTATGAACCTCTTTCTCAAGCCTCAATAAAGGAGTCTTCTTCTTCTTCGTCGTCGTTCGCTAATAAAGGAGTCAAACAAGTTACATGTATGGCACACCTTATGAATCTCTCTCTCAAGCCTCAATACAAGGAGTCAAAAACACGTTACATGTATGGCACACCTTATCAACCTCTCTCTCAAGCCTCAATACAAGGAGTCAAACACGTTACATGTATGGCACACCTTATGAACCTCTCTCTCAAGCCTCCTCTCTCTCAAGCCTCAATAAAGGAGTCAAACACGTTACATGTATGGCACACCTTATCAACCTCTCTCTCAAGCCTCAATACAAGGAGTCAAACCCGTTACATGTATGGCACACCTTGTCAACCTCTCTCTCAAGCCTCAATACAAGGAGTCAAACACGTTACATGTATGGCACACCTTATCAACCTCTCTCTCAAGCCTCAATAAAAGGATTCAAAACACACAAATGAAGCTGTGCATAAATTGAAATTCTAACTTGTAAGGGTAGAAGAGGTTTCAAGGGTAGAATTGGTCCTACGGACTCACCATCCTGATTTCTCTGGGTGTTCCATTTCAAACAGTGATTTCGCCAGCACCTGCAAAAGTATCAGTCCAGTTACACAATCGTAAATTTGCACACAGGGGTATAATATATAAAAAAACTTTACTATCCTAGATCAGAACTATACCTCGGAGGTGGGCCAGTGCACTACCTTTTTTATTTTGAATGTTTTATTGTGTCTGAATGTTATTTTATGAAAGAAATGAACAAATGATGACAAAGAATAGTCACTTTTTGTATTTTCGGTTGCTGGTTTTTGTTTTACGCGACAAAAACAGTCAAAATACAGACAAAAGTTGAGTACAGGAGATACACGATATTTCAGCAGATGTGATTGTCACACTTCTAATTATTGTTTTATTTTATCCTTCTGGGTATGCTCTAGGGGATTACGAAGCAGATCTTGTTTATTATATTTATATTTGGAGTTAGGAACACTTCTTTGTTACAACTGTCAAACTTTAGGGTAACGCTTGCGTAATTATTTTTTGAAATAATCTGGATATGACTATAATACAATTTCAGCAAAATCCTTTCGTAATCCCCCAGAATGTTATATTCTGCACAAACTACAAAAAAAAATATTGCTCTAGCTAAATTACAGCCAGAGAAATCGCAACACCCAAGACGTAACCGTAGGCAAAATGGCTGAACTGAGAAAAACGACATTGAAGATTGAACACCACAGAAACACTATTGAAACAGACACACAAGGACAAAACTGTGTTATGAATGAACAGCTTAGTTTATTTGAATTGCAAACTACTTAGCCTTTAGCACGCCAGCAGCGAATTTATGCGTCCATCCCTTCTTTCCCTCTGTCAACCAGCATGGGGATACTGCCCCAGCGCTAAACGTGTATCAATGACCCGATTCTCGTTTGTATCTGCATGCGAGAATAACGGTATTTTTAACGGTACTTGAGCCAGAACGAGGCTTATTTCCTTCCGTTATCTCGTCGTGTCTTATGCGCTGAATTTGTTGGTCGAAGTTTTCTGCTTTTGTTTTTACATCGATACAGTACTTTGGTGCTTCGACAAGCAAGACGGAGGAGGATGAGTTTGCAACTTTCGTTTGAGTTGTTTCTTGACAACAAATCGTACGTGGAATCTGAACGATTTACTGAGGAAGATCTTCGCAATGAACTGTGTATCGCGGTGAAGAAAATGACACAGTGACAGTGACGGAATTTACGAAAGTGCAGATTGATACAAACAGTTGCTGATCCAGTTTCGTTTGTGGAATGGCAGGCCCAGCAAACATTACCGATAATCTGACTGATGTTGGATACTTTCTTCTGTTTTTGTTTTTTTTGCGTAGCAAATGCTCGACTTGCTTGTCGAGGAGATACTGCACAGAAACTGACTCAAATTCAGCTCAAAGCAAGCCATTGCCAAGACGTAAAAAGTCTGCGCCATGGCGTGTTCGGAAATGGCGACCTGTGGATCTGCGTGGAGATCAAAGCTTTCCTCTGTATCGGAAACACCGGCAGAATCCAAACTTTGGCCTAGTACCAGCGGAACTACTTGTTGTTGCTAACCGAACTAATAAAGATGTTAGGCGCGTTTGATCGATCTGCGCGATCGCGCGATCGCGTTTGGTGGATCAATCAAACGCGCACACATCGATCGATGTTTGCGCATTTGATCGATGCAAAGAATAGGCTACAAAGAATACAAGAATCGTTAAAGGCAGAGTAAGCCTCCCGTAAACCATCACAGATACGGTCAGGCTTTTACACACAGTACAAACACCCTTTCATTTAAACACTCACCAATTGAGAACATCCTAGGTGCCCTCCGTAAAGAGCGAACAATTTTCAAAGAATTTATTTTTGCGTGGTTTATCTTACCCCTGAGCCATCGTGAACCCGTGTGATCCAGTTTTCCTTTTTCACAATGCAGTCGTCAGTTAGTCATGAATGCGACTCGATGTGAGCTTATCTACAATAGCACGTTTTTTATGCACGAAACAACGGCTGTGGTTCACAAGAACTCTAGCGATGGCTTTTGACTGTTGAGAGGAACGGCGATTTGCACTGATAAACCTTCGTCTGCTACGACCCTTGCGTGACCCTGCTTCCGGGCTTTTCTTTTTTTTAAACTTTCACAACTTCGAATTGTTCTGATCTTGTCTTGATGAAAAACGAATTCTTTTATGATTAAAGAATGTTTGTGTAACAAGCTGTCAATTTATTATTTAGATTTTAAAAGTTAGGTCTAGCGCAAAAACGAGGCGCCGTTGTTGTTAACGAACAAGTCTACGAAAATAAATTCTTTGAAAATGTCTCACGCTCGACAGAAAGCAGCCAGGATGTTCCCGTTCGGTGAGCGTTCAAATGGAAGTATGCTTGTACTGTATTTAGACGCTCGGGGAGCTCTGTGATGGTTTACGGGAGGCTTACTGTGCCTTTAAAACGCGCAGCTCTTATACTTGCGCATTTGGACGATCTGTCACAAAGTAAGTCCCTACCACACACACACATCGCACGCCGGAAGTGAAAAGTTTTAAATACAGGAATGTTCCGAAATATACCCCAGCAACGTTTTTGATTTGATTGTTGTCAGGCCTCTCAATCTTTCAAACAGTCTCTCTCTCTCTCTCTCTCTCTCTCTCTCTCTCTCTCTCTCTCTCTCTCTCTCTCTCTCTCTCTCTCTCTCTCTCTCTCTCTCTTATGATCTTATTCTCATATTACTATTATTGCGTGTGTCTGCGTTTCATCATAAAAAGTTTGTTCCTATGTATTCCCATTTCGATTATAACCATTTTGCTTAGATCAGGACTAGCTGGAAGAAAGGCCCTACGGACCTAATGCTATCTTTCCTGTAATAAAGTTCTATGTTTTAATGTTTCTCTCTCTCTTAGTCTCTCAGTCTCTCTCTCTCTCTCTCTGTCTCTCTTAGTCTCTCTCTCTCTCTCTCTCTCTTAGTCGCTCAATCTCTCAGGATCTCTCTCTCTCTCTGTCTCTCTCTCTCTCTTAGTCTCAGTCTCTCTCTCTCTCTTCTCTGTCTCTCTCCTCTCTGCCTCTCTCTTCAGTCTCTCTCTCTCTCTCTCTCTCTCTCTCACACACACTTTCTCTCTCTCTTTCAGTCTCTCTCTTAGTCTCTCAGTCTCTCCCCCCAATCCCTCCTTCCTCATCTCTGTCCATCCCTCTTCTCTCTCTCTGTCTCTCTCTCTCTCTTAGTCTCAGTCTCTCTCTCTCTCTCTTCTCTGTCTCTCTCCTCTCTGTCTCTCTCTTCTCTCTCTCTCTCTTCTCTGTCTCTCTGTCTCTTAGTCTGTCTCTCTCTCTCTCTCTCTTCTCTGTCTCTCTCCTCTCTGTCTCTCTCTTCTCTCTCTCTCTCTCTCTTCTCTGTCTCTCTCTGTCTCTGTCTCTCTCTCTTAGTCTCAGTCTCTCTCTCTCTTCTCTGTCTCTCTCCTCTCTGTCTCTCTTCTCTCTCTCTCTCTCTCTCTCTCTTCTCTGTCTCTCTCTGTCTCTCTCTCTCTCTCACACACACTTTCTCTCTCTCTCAGTCTCTCTCTTAGTCTCTCAGTCTCTCCCCCCAATCCCCCCTTCCTCATCTCTGTCCATCCCTCTGACTTCTCATGAAAACAGCTGAACTTTTAAATCATTTGCTATTAAAGGTGATTTGTGAGCCGGATCGTCCAAATGCGCAAGTATATGAGAGCTGCGCGTTTTTAACGATTCTTGTATTCTTTGTATTGATCAAACGCGCACACATCGATCGATGTGTGCGCGTTTGATCGATCCACCAAACGCGCAGCGCGATCGCGAGATCGCGCAGGTCGATCAAACGCGCCTAACAAAGACATTTTCCTCTTTTTTATTTCGAGCCATTGTTATCGTATCAAAGGTTGTTTCTCAATGAAAAATTCGCTTTCGGTTGTCACCGATCGTTTGATGTGTAACCAGGATGTTGTAAAACCGAGTGAACTTCGGGTGTTCCCGTCATGGCCGAGAGTTTCTTCGGTAGTTTCCGGATGCAAAATTCGTAGGCTGAGCATGCGCACTCACAAAGTAAACTGGTTCCCGATTTCGGTTTATGAAACGAACCAATGGATGTCGAGTACCTTCCAAATAAGGACATTTCCGTTCGATTACGATTGCTGCCTTTGCAACGGACTAGTGGCTGAGTGAACGGAACATTCATCAAAACACTGATGTCATGTTATAGGTCAAGAGCTGCTGCGCAGTTTCGTATGTCGTGAATGCACTGTTTTGCTGATGACAAAGCCGTAACTAGCCTTTGAAATGAGACATTTTTTGGCGGGGGAATATCGACTACAGAAGACAATCAATGCCACACATGTTCAAATGTTGTCTTTATTGACAGATAAATAGGACACTTTTGACAAAAACACTGACACACATGGATGATAGGTAGGTTATGGAACAATAATCTGCAAAAATTTGATCAATTTGCACTGGCCCACCTGCCCTTAAAGGCAAAGTAAGCCATCACAGATACTGTTAGGCTTTTACACACAGTACAAACACCCTTTCATTTAAACACTCACCGATTGAGAACATCCTAGGTGTCCTCCGTAAAGAGCGAGCAATTTTCAAAGAATTTATTTTTGCGTGGTTTATCACCCGTGTGATCCAGTTTTCCTTTTTCACAATGTCGTCGTCAGTTTGTAATTCGCTGTGAGCTTAACTGCAATACCACGTTATTATGTACCTCTGACTATGCACGAAACAAACGGCTGTGGTTTACAAGAACTCTAGAGATGGCTTTTGACTGTTCAGAGGAACTGGCGATAGCATAAACCGTCGTCTGCTACGAGAACCACGACCTTGCGTGACCCTACTTCCGGGCCTTTCTTTTTTCAAACTTTCAAAACTTCGAATTGTACTGATCTTGTCTTGATGAAAAAAGAATTCTTTCGTGATTTAAGAATGTTTGTGTAACAAGCTGTCTATTTATTATTTAGATTTTAAAAGTTAGGTCTAGCGCCAAAACGCACCACGGTCCGATTGTGTGAGGAGACAATCCGCAAAATTAAAGGCACAGTAAGTCTCCCGTAAACCATCACAGAGCTCCCCGAGCGTCTACATACAGTACTAGCATACTTCCATTTGAACGCTCACCGAACAGGAACATCCTGGCTGCTTTCTGTCGAGCGTGAGACATTTTCAAAGAATTTATTTTCGTGGACTTGGTCTTTAACAACAATGGCGCCTCGTTTTGGTGCTGGACGGCTGTTATGAATATTCCCGGACAGTAAGCCTCCCGTAAACCATCACAGATACTGTCAAGCTTTTACACACAGTACAAACACCCTTCCATTTGAACGCTCACCAAACGGGAACACCCTAGGTGCCCTACGTAAAGAGCGAACAATTTTTAAAGAATTAATTTTGCAGATTGTCCCAAACACTTGTTGGACCCATCCTGAACTCAGGTCAAAAATGAGTTACTTCCCTTCGGGTCTCATTCTATCGATGTAAACTGGCGATAGCCGTGGATCGATGATTATCAGAATGTTTTTGGACCGTGGTGCGTTTTTGCGCTAGACCTAACTTTTAAAATCTAAATAATAAATTGACAGCTTGTTACACAAACATTCTTTAATCATAAAAGAATTCTTTTTTCATCAAGACAAGATCAGTACAATTCGAAGTTGTGAAAGTTTGAAAAAAAGAAAAGCCCGGAAGCAGGGTCACGCAAGGGTCGTAGCAGACGACGGTTTAGTGCATATCGCCGTTCCTCTCAACAGTCAAAAGCCATCGCTAGAGTTCTTGTGAACCACAGCCGTTTGTTTCGTGCATAAAAACGTGCTATTGTAGATAAGCTGACATCGAGTCGCATTCAAATGACTAACTGACGACTACATTGTGAAAAAGGGAAACTGGATCACACGGGTTCACGATGGCTCAGGGGTAAGATAAACCACGCAAAAATAAATTCTTTGAAAATTGTTCGCTCTTTACGGAGGGCACCTGGGATGTTCTTAATCGGTGAGTGTTTAAATGAAAGGGTGTTTGTACTGTGTGTAAAAGCCTGACCGTATCTGTGATGGTTTACGGGAGGCTTACTGTGCCTTTAATTCTTTGAAAATTTCTCGCTCTTTACGTAGGGCACCTAGGATGTTCCCGTTCGGTGAGCGTTCAAATGGAAGGGTTTTTGTACTGTGTGTAAAAGCCTGACAGTATCTGTGATGGTTTACGGGAGGCTTACTGTGCCTTTAACTGCCGTATCACGTAGCCGGTTCTGATGACAGCAACAAGGATGAAAACTCTTACAAGGGAAACAACCGCTGTAAATTGTTTATTGACTTGCAGCAAGCTGATTGTCTCCCTTGAAGACCATCTCCCAGCTTTGGGAAGGTTGTAATGCTTAGGAATTTTCATCTGAATTCTTTAATCGGATTTCTCCGGTATTCTCATGTTTCACAAGTGTTTAATAAAGGTTTTTCCCCTTTGGTGCTTAGAAACCAAACTAAAAATGTAAACAAATATTGAACATGATTGTGAATGCAGACATAAAAACAATAAGTTGTTACAGGGTTCAAGGGGTTGCTTTAGAATACACGTACATGTTATTTTGTTCTGTTTTAGGGGCCAAACAAATACAAAAAGTTGACTGACCTCCCCATTCTCCGGAGGGTCACCGTTGCCAAACGTACTGGTGACCACAAGGACCAGGGACTCGTGTTCAAGCTGAATGACGTCATACGAGTCCATGCACACCACCTGAAATCATTCAAGGTGAATTTATTATGCGATCATATTTACAGGGAATTATTTGCTACACTAGGAACACTCTTTGCTTTAAGCTTGTTTTATACATTAGAACGACAACAAAAAAAATGCTTATGGTCATACACGTTCCCCCAAAATAAAAAATAATACATGTTTAAGATAACATGGTTAACAATTAATGCAATCATCACCTGACTTAGATCATAATTTATTATTATTTTACGTAAGAGAAACTTTAAAAGAAGTCGTCCAGTTCAAAGGTCACTTGGTCGACGTGCTAGTGAATATTTTGTGTTGTCTATGAAACAGAATTCACTTTTCAGTAACTAACTTTTCACGTTTCTTTGATTTTTAAACAAATATAAAAACAATCAGGCAGGTCTTACCCTGGCGTCAAAGGCGTGTTTGAAGATCTCACAGAGCGTGGTGGCGAATCGCTCAGACTTGCCGGTCTCTGTGGCGTACATGATGGTGCACTTGACTCGCCGGGCCAGCGCACGGCCCATCAGCCTGGCCGAGAACCTGACCGCCCTAAGGATGGAAATAGCAGTATAACACAATGACAAACAAGCAGGTACAATAACTTGGCAACCCTAAGGATGGAAATAGAATTATAACAACATGACAAACAAGCAGGTACGAGGACGTTGATAATTAAGCCTGTCCTTCACTGGGCGGAGTCGTCTACGCGAAGAAGGCCTCACGAAGCTGTAGCACTGAGTTTTCGGTAAAGACTTCGCGAAGTCGACTTCGGGCTAAATTAAGGACCGCCTTTATGCCCAATCAGCGTAGCATCCGTCGGCGTGACGTGCGCGCCTTTATGCCCAATCGGCGTAACATCCGTCGGCGTGACGTGCGCGCGCGAACAAGGACAACAATAGACGACCTCCGGATATAACTCTGTCAGGCTTGTTGGGTTGTAAGAGAGTGAATAATTTATTCTGTTTTTACATTTAGTCAAGTTTTGACATGTACATACGCACGCATGCACACACACACACACACACACACACACACACACACACACACACACACACACACACACACACACACACACACACACACACACACAAACACACTCGAGGTATTGCACATCGCTCATAGCGGATTGAAAGTATGTCAAATACACGGCTGAGTAGCCGTGGGTAAGTATACTTCGATACTTCGAAAGTGTACCTTGGCCGGGCTGTCTGCGGAGCATCCGCCTACTGGCTTGCACATCTCGTCTCTACAATGCACTTTGAAAGTGGACTCTGGTCCAGCTGACAGCCTCCGACACTCGCAGCCAATCAGAAACGGCAGAGCGTCTGCAGAGCAACTGACACGCCCCCTTGACGACAATTCCCCCCCCCCCCCCCTTAGTCTTAGCAGTTCTCAGAAAATATCAGTTATCACATGCTTTACTGGGGATGACCAAATCTCAGAATTTTACTTTGTCAGCTGGGCGGTAAAAATCAAGGGTCTGCCAAACCCGGCAAATGCAGTAGGCAGCCCAGAGATCCCTAAGTACCTCTCCCAAAGATGGTACTTTTCGGCAAGATTTACAGTTTCAAGCTGTCAGGACAACTTCTTTGAACATGTGATTTTATAGAGTTTTTGTGGGAAACTGAAAGGTAGCCTCGTTAGGGGACAACTATTCAAACCCATATCCTCATCATCTTGTTTCTCGATTGAGAATAATCATTTATAGATGACTATTATTCATTTCCCTTGTTGGGGTGTACTTGCATGTACTGGTGGTTGATTACCCAAATGTCCTCTCAGTGATTGAGACTTATATGAGGCTCAGTGATTATAAATGTCACTGTTTCTTTAACGGGTTTATTCCGTTCTTTTATGTGTACTAATGGTACAGGTAGATATGGGGAGTGGTGTAGTTGTTTGTTCAACCCATCTCATTATTTTGTTTCTCCACAAACAGATAATCATTTATGTATGATTTGTAGTGTACCTCATAAGATCTGAGTGTTATAATCACAGTAGCTTTGATAGTAGAGGCTGAGCGTTTCCAATGAAGGTAAACGTATTGTAGAGATCGGTAGTCAAAGCTGTTTTGCCTGTCGGTGATGAGAAGGTCATATGTATAGGTTACAACACGAGTGGTTTTTTATATGGCTTGTATTTCAGTCAAGACCCAGCGGATGAATATCATCGGGAGACACGAGCCTCTGGCGAGTGGCTCTCGATTGATATTCCCGCTGGGTCTTGACTGAAATACAAGCCATATAAAAAAACCACGAGTGTTGTAATCTGTATATCCCATTCTACCATCAAACACAAAGTGTAGACTACTAGCGGCACTGTTGCGATCTGTGCAGGGTAAAACTGTTGCCAGCGAGACTTAGCCCTTTTGCAACCTTAAACTAAGTGACCGTCGCTGAAAAAATAAAACGAATGAGTGCATCGATAAGTACGCGGTAACACTACTTTCAGACCATTTAAAAGCTTTAAGTAAAGGTTCATAAGTTGCAAGAAAGTAATGAAGTCGAATAGAAATTAATTTAGTTGAAGCGCACAATTCTTTTGTTTTGCGTTTCAGGTCGGCAGAACGGGCGAAACGGGTTTGGGACCCATTTGGCTTACTCGATTCAGAATCGATTCCACGTTGTTTTTCTCGAACGTGTGTAATTAGGCTTATTGACAGAGAAGCAAATTTTAGGGAACAAATATGTAGGTTTAGATTTAACCATTTGCTCCCTATTTGAAATGTATCTACGTGATAAACTTTTGCGAGTGTGTTTGCATGGATGAACTTAAACTGGTATGGGAGTGAGGAAAACGCGACCGACACGTCTGTCACCGCCGATTGATTGCATTTTGAAGGAATATGACTGGATTACGGAAAAATATGTGGACTTACTGCAGAGCCAGACAAAAGAGTAGACTTGCTCGCAAAACACGTGAAACAGCCGATGTTTGATAGCTGAAGGCGCACACCAAAACACACTTCCGACAGATTCTCAAAAGTCGTCTGCTAACGATGCAAGGGGAGGGTACTCGTGTTTTTGTTTTGGTTCGCTAGCATCTGGTTATCTTGTAAGTTGAATGTTCGTTTTTTTCGACCTGCATTGCTTTCATAATGAAAGAAACTTTTGCTTATTGCATCTCATACATCAGATCAGTTCTGAGATTCATTTTTGCGTGCAACTGATATGGTTTTCTGAGCCGTGCAATACGATTTTAGAACTTCATACAAATGTGTCACATTGTTCGGCGCGAGGTCAAAGGTCGGGAGGAAAGTAGTCCTTTGCCCAAATCGGAATCTGCACTATCATATATTTTTTGGAGTCCATGATGTATTTATTGAGCTATAAAAATACAACATATATACCCATACTGAAGTAACAGAGACAAAGAAGGGAGGTCATGGGATATATATATATATTGCCCTTGGTTGGGCTGTTGCTCTCCTAATGTGAGGCAGATTAAGTTGAAGTACCTCTCAGTGATTGAGGATTTCGTTGTATGTGTACCTCACACATTCTGAGGGTTATGATCACAGTAGCTTTGATAGTAGAGGCTGAGCGTTCCCAATGAAGGTGAACGTATTGTATAGATCGGTAGTCAAGGCTGTTTTGCCTGTCGGTGATGAGAAGATCGTATATATTGCCCTTGGTTGGGCTGTTGCTCTCTTAATGTGAGGCAGATTGAGTTGAAGTACCTCTCAGTAATTGAGGGTTTCGTTGTATGTGTACCTCACAAATTCGGAGGGTTTTGATCACAGTAGCTGTGATAGTGGGGACTGAGCGTTCCCACTGGCAAGTAGTTAACTCTGCGTGTTTAAGTAGATAGTTTGGTCAGAGTTGATCTGAGGTCTTATTGTCGGGTAACAGTTCCCGCTCATGGGTTGGCTGCTTCGTGTAATTAGGGTATAAGTGTGTGTCACTCAACGTCCCTGTGGTTGGGGGTGGCGTCAGCGATTGGTGTAGTGGGGCCCTTAGCCTTAGGCTTGGTGGGCGGAGTTATTGTGGGGGTGATTGTTGGGCGCGAAACTGCGTCCCTCCCTGTCCGTTGCGGTTGGGTAACCGTGTTACGTGTCAGTTCTTCCGTGTACTTAGCACTGGTAATCAGTGTAAGATTAAAGTAAACTGCTCCCCGCACCCCCCAAGCCAGAGAACAACTTAGTTTCTACCCCCCCCCCCCTTCCACCCTCCGTGTCCGTGTGCATGATACTGCAAGCCCACGGCACGATACTTTGTCTGCTTGTCATGATACTGCAAGCCCACGGCACGATACTTTGTCTGCTTGTCATGATACTGCAAGCCCACGGCACGATACTTTGTCTGCTTGTCATGAACTGCAAGCCCACGGCACGATACTTTGTCTGCTTGTCATGATACTGCAGCCCACGGCACGATACTTTGTCTGCTTGTCATGATACTGCAAGCCCACGGCACGATACTTTGACTGCTTGTCATGATACTGCAAGCCCACGGCACGATACTTTGTCTGCTTGTCATGATACTGCAAGCCCACGGCACGATACTTTGTCTGCTTGTCATGATACTGCAAGCCCACGGCACGATACTTTGTCTGCTTGTCATGATACTGCAGCCCACGGCACGATACTGTGTCTGCTTGTCATGATACTGCAAGCCCACGGTACGATACTGTGTCTGCTTGTCATGATACTGCAAGCCCACGGCACGATACTTTGTCTGCTTGTCATGATACTGCAAGCCCACGGCACGATACTTTGTCTGCTTGTCATGATACTGCCAGCCCACGGCACGATACTTTGTCTGCTGGTCATGATACTGCAAGCCCACGGCACGATACTTTGTCTGCTTGTCATGATACTGCAAGCCCACGGCACGATACTTTGTCTGCTTGTCATGATACTGCCAGCCCACGGCACGATACTTTGTCTGCTGGTCATGATACTGCAAGCCCACGGCACGATACTTTGTCTGCTTGTCATGATACTGCAAGCCCACGGCACGATACTTTGTCTGCTTGTCATGAACTGCAAGCCCACGGCACGATACTTTGACTGCTTGTCATGATACTGCAAGCCCACGGCACGATACTTTGTCTGCTTGTCATGAACTAGTTATGGACATTGAATTACACACAATCAAAAGAACATTTGAGGACAAAGAAACAAGCCTGAATCAATTTCCAGCCCTTCTTCGTAGTCACAGTCAGAGCCACACGTCTCTTCTCCACCGGGCTTTCATTGTCATAATGCCGTCTTCGCTTTGAGCAGAGACATACATACATGTCTATGTCTCTGCTTTGAGTCAAGTTCAACCTGAACAGTTTTAGGACGTCCTCGTTTTCCAGTGAGAACCTTAATTTTGACAGACGGAATTGCTTCGAATCTCTTCGCGCGCGGCATTATCACGTCAAGCTTTTTTCATCACCGGAAATCGCGTCCGGTAATGGTGACGTAAATTCTTGATTGGAAATTAATAGTAAACGATCGATGAAACAAAAAACGGAATCCGAAAGACACAAACACTCAAAAGATCAAAATGTAAACTGTATGTTTTGCTAGTTTGGCTTTATTTTCGATTTGGCTCCATTCACTGAGTTATCCGAACGGCGGCAGTGCGGAACCGCAGCATATCCATCGCTATATATAGCTTCAGCGCGGCTACAGGGGCCTATCATCGCAAAGCAACCCGAAGACTGAGCTACACAGCCTGCTCAGAGTACGTTCTCCGAGTACAAAGTACCCTTCTCACACGGCTGTCCAGCCTGTATTCAAACATACTTTGTAACCGCTATGAGCGAAGTGCAATGGGTGCACACACACACACACACAGTGGGGAGGTAGGGGATGTGTGTGAAGAGGAGACTTCTGCAGGTTACGCTGAGGTGGGCAGATCCTACAACGGGCGTCCAGATGGCTGAAAAAGCGGTTTAGGAGCGAATGTAAGTGGACATAGGCTTAATTACTTTATACTGGAAGAATCTGTCACTTTTGGGAATGACATTGTTTATCATACTTGTTCTAAGATGTGTGTAACGTTTCACTGTCGTGATACAAAAGTACCCAATCATAATATTATTTCAATATCAGAGTCATGAGTAATAATATAAACTGTCCTTGGCCATGGTAAAGTACATTTATTGTTATTTCTGTACAACCTCGAGAATATAGTCATATGGAGTGACGAAAACAAACACTGTCAATGTTTGCTTTACACTTGGTTACAAAGACTTCCACACTTTATGTGTAACTATGTGTCTATTACTTATCTTACGTGGTTTTTTTCATCTTTTTAAAAACAATTTTTCTAGATTATCTTATATAACTATAAGTGGTCGTTGTGTGTTTAATGCTTGTATGTTATTTCTTTCGAGAAAACTTTTTATATGTAAAATATTAAATTTTAATGTCTAATGTAAAGCGCCATGAGACTGCCATTCGGCGGTGAACAGCGCTATAAAACTTTAACCACAGGGTATTATAATTTACAGGTTGTGTAAGAACACACATGGGGTATCCTTTTTAATCCATCGAATCTCACAACAACTAATATCCACAGCCATGTGTGTCTTCTGCCTCCGAACACACACGCTACAGAGCTCGACTCGATGTGCGCAGTTTCGTATAAAAATTATTTTCCAATTTCCCCACTGTGTTTTATAAAATAATAATATTATGAAAGCACATACATTCTTATCTTAGTTTTTATGTATTCATTGTTAGCAAACATCGGCATTATTCATGTTTTACTTTAAACGCAATCATTGTTATTTATAGATCACAGGCACTTGATGTAAAGTAGGTCACACACGTGTAAATGTTGTGCCCGGTTCTTGTTTCTGTCTCTGTTATTATTTTAGTTAGCAGGTCTAGTTGAGCACGTATTGTGTATCATGTACCCTCTACTAGTCATTGTGTATTTTAGTTAATGGACTGATGATGTCATTTGTATGGAGTCGACGCACGTGCGAGGATATGTATGTGTGGGAGGGGGGGAGCGCGGGAGATGGAACTTGCTGTATGTTATGTAATGTATATATTGTGTGTGATACGTGGAAATGTGATACTATTTATCTGCATGTGTGATACAGGGACAAATGTGATATCTGTAGGCCTAGGCCTATACTAGTGATTACTGTGTGTGATACATGAAATGCGATATGAATGCGTTATACTCTTACTTTCTGCCTATGTCTTAATCCCAAGCGCAAGACAAATTCTTCTATGTGAAAATTGAAGCCAATAAAATTTGAGTTGAGTTGAGTTGAGTTGAGTTGAGTCTTGATTTGGCCTATATGGTCCGCTGGACCCACAAAGCAACAACTAACTAGCGGTTGAACACGTTCGAAATGATTGCAAACTGTCCGACTAACAACAATCAGACAATTTATTTCGTGATATTTAAACAAGTAATTAAAGTCGGAATGAAAAGCAATCTTCTTGGTTAAAATCATATAAAACGATAACAAAAAGTATTTAACAGGTGAACTGTGAATGTCTAAAATGTTGCTACACGTATTCCCATAAATTTATACGATTATAAACGAATGTTAATTCATGTTTTAGAGTTATAAGCACTAATACCGAATACGTCTTCCACTTTACAATCGACATTTCTTTAAAACAAGAAGACATTAGTTGGTTCAATGACGTCAGTCCCTTGAATATGCTATTTGCCCTGGAGTTATCAGTCATTCTAAGGTTAACATTCAGTGCATATACACAAAACCACCATCACATTAAGATAATCACTTCCGTCTTCCCTAAAGCAGGAAGGGTACTAAAGTTAAAAAGGACAGATTCTAACAATCATCTCTTCCGCGACGCTCTAATAAATTGTCCTGTGGGGGTTAAAGCTCAGTTGTTTTCGCAGGTTAACGATTCCGTGGAATCAAGCTTGTTGGGTTATGCTGAGGTGGGCAAGTCTTACAACGGTCGTCCTGAGCCTTGGCTCTTTGTGGTGATCGTGATCATGCCGTCAAGATCCGGTTGCAGCACCTTCTGCTTTAAAGGCTCTGCCGCCTCCTTATCATCTTCTGGGCTGAATCAGGTATTAACATGGATTTGAAATATATATTTTGTCACAGAATGTGGGGTTCTTCTTTGAAATTCGTCGACACTCGTAGACACAATGACAGATTATAGAATACTTTTGAAAATGAAAATGTGACTATACAATCTAATTACTAAAACACACAAAAACACATCAAATAAATACATTAATCAACTCATTAACACACACAAAGCCAAAGAAGACCATAAAATCACATGGCTTTCATAAGTAGGCGTTCCCTTTCTTTTTTCATTAAGTCGCTTCAACCCGTTTCCCCCTCCAAGCACAAATGAAATGTGTATGGCAAATGAAACAAAACAAAACACAAACCAATACCCACAAAAAACACACAAATATAAACAAAATCCCAGTAGATAACAAACACCAGTGCAATGCCTGGCGAACTCATTGAAGCCAAAATTCCTTTTGGATCGTTCCTGTGGCAATGGAAAACAAACCACACACACAAAAACACACACACAAAATTAAACAACAACTCAGAAAATGACAAAGAAACATAAAGTAATTTACCTGGCGAGCTCCCTGAAGCCAAATTTCCTCTTGGAACGTTCCTGTGACTTGGGGTTGTCCCGATCCTTCTTCCACACGTGTGTCTTCCACGGCTCTTCCTGAAACACCATCCGCAGGTCATCTTACAGGCTATTCGAGCGACATTCCAAAGCGAAGCACAACAGCAAGAAGAAAAACGCTTCGAGGTATCACACCATGCCGTCTCAAAACTTTGCAAGCCGGATGAATTCATAAAGATTTCAAGGTAAAACATCACACCGAGGAACAAAATGTTTCGAAAAAACACACCATGCCGTCTCACACGCTTTGGAAGCTAGTTGAATTCCTAAAGATTTCAAGGCAAAGCATCACACCAATGAACAAAATGCTTCGAGTTACCACACCATATCGTCTCACAAGCTTTGCAAGCCAGACTATACATTCTAAGGCAAAGCATCGCACCAATGAAAACACATGTTTCGAGTGAACACAGTCATCAGATCGTCTTAAAAGCTTTTCAAGCCAAATCAACATACCTGATACTCATAGGAAGGTTTGAGCTTGTAGAGCAGCATCTCTTGGTGAAAGACGGGGGTGAGGGAACCGCTCATGGGGGGTACGATCCATACCCAGTCGGCAGGACAACCTCCCCTCAGCCTCTGCTCGTTCTCCAGATGTTTCATGAAGGAGTCTGAGGCTGCGTGGTGGTCTGTGATGGTCACCTCTGAAGCCTGGTACAGGAAAATAATGCAAGCACAAAACGTAAAAGCCCACAAGTGAACTGAGAGGTGGTGAAAGTTAGATGACAAGGCGCATTATAGAAAGGACAAAGACAGAGAAAAAATAGCCATTGAAAAAAATCAAGAGACAAGACAACATATTCAGACAGACAGACACATACACACAAACAGACAAACACAGAGATACATTGACAGACAGACAGACAGACAGACACATAGATACACAGACGGACAGACAGACAGACAGACTGACAGACACACTGAGAGCCAACAAACCAGCAACACAGCCAGACAACCATCATGCCAGACAAGCCAGCCAAGACAGACAGAAACAGTACCTGAAAACTGTGTAGAACAGCAATGTTGACTTCAACCAGGGCTCGATCTTTCCACAGAGAGGAACTCTTCCTGACATCCAGGCCCATGTTGACTGCCACTTTCTGCAATGAAACAACACAATCCACTTGCGGTTACACGGAGTTAAATCATGAAATAATTCCCAAGGCATAGTCTCGAATTTGGCCCGTGGTAGTTACGTCACATACTGAACCTGAAACTGAAAAGAGCGACCGTTCAAGATTCACTCAGAAGGACTGCCCTGGAAGGCTATAATGGCATAATTATAGGTTGTAGGGAATATACCAAACAATAAACAAAATCAACCACACCTTGAATCTTACACACACCTTCAACCTTACACACGGCGGAATCGGGTTGTTGCCATCCCGGGCGGGGATATAGCTCAGTTGGTAGCGCGCTGGATTTGTATTCAGTTGGCCGCTGTCAGCGTGAATTCGATCCCAGGTTCGGCGGAAATTTATTTCAGAGTCAATTTTGTGTGCAGACTCTCTTCGGTGTCCGAACTCCCCCCCCCCCCCCCCCCCCCCCCCCGTGTACACTACATTGGGTGTGCACGTTAAAGATCCCACGATTGACAAAAGGGTATTTCCTGGCAAAATTGCTTAGGCACAGTAATAATTGTCTACCTATACCCGTGTGACTTGGAATAATAGGCCATGAAAGGTAAATATGCGCCGAAATGGCTGCAATTACTGGCCGTATAAAATTTCATCTCACACGGCATCACTGCAGAGCGCCTAGAACTGTACCCACGGAATATGCGCGATATAAGCGTCACTGATTGATTGATCCCCACTATTCACATGCAGAAAACTTTTGAGTTTATGTGGGTGTCATAGGAGAGGGAGGGATGGTTCTATCTTAGGCCAACAACAAACAAATAGTCTGTTTACAGAATCCCGACCGACCCTATTTTTTCGCGCGACCCTAAACTTTTTGGGGCATTTGGGGGAGAAAAAAAGTCTTTGTTTTTTGGCAAAATAACTTAAAGGCACAGTGCAGCTCACAGCCTTCGTTTTGCGTTTTTGTTGCAGCTGAGTGCATTTACAGTTCAAAAATCCTCCTATGGTAGTAAAACAAACCCAAAACTACCCAACGACGACATCTGTGAAGCTCGACAGTTGGCTTGTTCACGCGAGTGCATAAATTAACCTAGTTATTACGTGGTGTTTGATCGGAGTTCGATTCAACTGAGTGATTCCGGCCTCCATTTTGTTTTACACAAACTCATGATGATGTCTGACATAGTTTGCTAGTGACGTGTCTTTTTGTGCATGATGTGGTGATCTAATCAAATCTACCTGATCTAAATTTAGATCCAAACATAGGTCAAGACCAGCCGGGACAGAGTCCGAAATTAATTCGTAAATAATCGCAGTTCTTGACTCTTTGGGTGCAAGTCAATGAAACTTGGTAGTTCTTCTAACGGATAGCTGCCTGAGGTATGACTAAAAGCCCCAGGGGCTCCGTGCACCTGGATTTGACAAGTTCAGTACCTTTAAAAAATATGTTTTTTTGGAAGAAAAAAAAAAATCCCGACCTACCGACCCTATTTTTTTTGCCCATGTTACCGTAAACAGACTATTTTTTTTGGTGGCCTTATTAAAAAAATCTGGCTCTGTTATTTCAGATGTTGAGCTGAATCGTTAATTAACATTGAAAAGACTGTGCCTTTAAAGGCACAGTAAGCCTCCCGTAAACCATCACAGAGCTCCCCGAGCGTCTACAAGCATACTTCCATTTGAACGCTCACCGAACGGGAACATCCTGGCTGCTTTCTGTCGAGCGTGAGAAATTTTCAAAGAATTTATTTTCGTGGACTTGGCCTCAACAGCAATGGCGCCTCGTTTTGGTGCTGGACGGCTGTTATGAATACCGGAATTCACGCCCGGACAGTAAGCCTCCCGTAAACCATCACAGATACTGTCAGGCTTTTACACACAGTACAAACACCCTTCCATTTGAACGCTCACCAAACGGGAACATCCTAGGTGCCCTACGTAAAGAGCCAGTAATTTTTAAAGAATTAATTTTGCAGATTGTCTCGAACACTTTTTGGACCCATCCTGAACTCAGGTCAAACATGAGTTACTTCCCTTCGGGTCTCATTCTATCGATGTAAACTGGCGATAGCCGTGAATCGATGATTATCAACATGTTTTTGGACCGTGGTGCGTTTTTGCGCTAGACCTAACTTTTAAAATCTAAATAATAAATTGACAGCTTGTTACACAAACATTCTTTAATCATAAAAGAATTCTTTTTTCATCAAGACAAGATCAGTACAATTCGAAGTTGTGAAAGTTTGAAAAAAGAAAAGCCCGGAAGCAGGGTCACGCAAGGGTCGTAGCAGACGACGCCGGTTTATCAGTGCATATCGCCGTTCCTCTCAACAGTCAAAAGCCATCGCTAGAGTTCTTGTGAACCACAGCCGTTTGTTTCGTGCATAAAAACGTGCTATTGTAAATAGTCGCATTCAAATAACTAACTGACGACTACATTGTGAAAAAGGGAAACTGGATCACACGGGTTCACGATGGCTCAGGGGTAAGATAAACCACGCAAAAATAAATTCTTTGAAAATTGTTCGCTCTTTACGGAGGGCACCTGGGATGTTCTCAATCGGTGAGTGTTTAAATGAAAGTGTTTTGTACTGTGTGTAAAAGCCTGACCGTATCTGTAATGGTTTACGGGAGGCTTACTGTGCCTTTAAGCACGCTTCAGAAACCAATTAGTAATGCCGAATGCTTGTCAAACGCAGCACCGCCTCAGATAATTTGAAAAGATGAGTCTTGTCTTAATGGTCGCTATAGTAATGATCGTTTGTAGGTTATCAGAAGTAATGGCGTATAATCTCGCTCCAATTTGAACATCGACAGCGAGGATTAACATCTCTTTTGAATGTAAACAGGCAGAGGGGCAGGTAGCCAAACTGAATGACAAAACGACGCATGCTTATCCAGAAAGACAATCGCTTAGGCAGACAGACGGACAGACGGACAGACAGAAAGACAGACAAACCAGCTAGGGAGAAATTAATACAATGTTATGTCATTAGCTAGACCGACACAAAAACTGACAAAAACAGACCAAAGAATTGTGCTCTGAACGTTTGCAAAAATAAATAGAGGCCGCGTTCATTGTAGAAGCACAAGCAGCTAGGCCGAATATCATATTTGCGACATACCTCGAACTCTTCGGGGGGGGGGGGGGGGGGGGGGGGGGGGGGGGGCCGACGAGATCGAATTAAGCGGCGTTGTCTGTAATGTTGGCACGCACGTGTAAGCATTCCTGTACTGTGCTTAACCCACAAGCGGCACACAAAAAGCACTATCTTCTTGACATGACATTTTCTTGTGACATTTAGTTGGGGTTCTACGTAGGGCGAGGACTTTTTTCGTTTATTTCTCTTGGCTACATTAGACAGGTAAAATAGCACAGGGACCAGACAGCCAGCAAAGCCAGACAGCCAGCCAGCCAGACAAACAGACAGACAGAAATGAACATATGGACAAAAATAGACAAACAGACAGAAAACAAAGACACAGACAGAGCGATATAGACAGACAGAGAACAGACAAACAGAGCGATATAGACAGACAGAGAACACAGACAAACAGAGCGATATAGACAGACAGAGAACACACACAAACAGAGCGATATAGACAGACAGACAAACAGAGCGATATAGACAGACAGAGAACACAGACAAACAGAGCGATATAGACAGACAGACAACACAGACAAACAGATCGATATAGACAGACAGAGAACACAGACAGACAGAGCGATATAGATAGACAGACAACACAGACAAACAGAGCGATATAGACAGACAGACAACACAGACAAACAGAGCGATATAGACAGACAGAGAACACAGACAAACAGAGCGATATAGACAGACAGAGAACACACACAAACAGAGCGATATAGACAGACAGAGAACACAGACAAACAGAGCGATATAGACAGACAGACAACACAGACAAACAGAGCGATATAGACAGACAGACAACACAGACAAACAGAGCGATATAGACAGACAGACAACACAGACAAACAGAGCGATATAGACAGACAGACAACACAGACAAACAGAGCGATATAGACAGACAGAGAACACAGACAGACAGAGCGATATAGACAGACAGACAACACAGACAAACAGAGCGATATAGACAGACAGACAACACAGACAAACAGAGCGATATAGACAGACAGAGAACACAGACAAACAGAGCGATATAGACAGACAGACAACACAGACAAACAGAGCGATATAGACAGACAGACAACACAGACAAACAGAGCGATATAGACAGACAGACAACACAGACAAACAGAGCGATATAGACAGACAGAGAACACGGACAGAGCGATATAGACAGACAGAGAACACAAACAGAGCGATATAGACAGACAGAGAGAACACAGACAAACAGAGCGATATAGACAGACAGAGAACACAGACAAGCAGAGCGATATAGACAGACAGACAACACAGACAAACAGAGCGATATAGACAGACAGAGAGAACACAGACAAACAGAGCGATATAGACAGACAGAGAACACAGACAAGCAGAGCGATATAGACAGACAGACAACACAGACAAACAGAGCGATATAGACAGACAGACAACACAGACAAACAGAGCGATATAGACAGACAGAGAGAACACAGACAAACAGAGCGATATAGACAGACAGAGAACACAGACAAACAGAGCGATATAGACAGACAACGCAGACAAACAGAGCGATATAGACAGACAGAGAACACAGACAAACAGAGCGATATAGACAGACAGACAACACAGACAAACAGAGCGATATAGACAGACAGAGAACACAGACAGACAGAGCGATATAGACAGACAGACAACACAGACAAACAGAGCGATATAGACAGACAGACAACACAGACAAACAGAGCGATATAGACAGAGAACACAGACAAACAGAGCGATATAGACAGACAGAGAACACAGACAAACAGAGCGATATAGACAGACAGAGAACACAGACAAACAGAGCGATATAGACAGACAGAGAGAACACAGACAAACAGAGCGATATAGACAGACAGACAACACAGACAAACAGAGCGATATAGACAGACAGACAACACAGACAAACAGAGCGATATAGACAGACAGAGGACACAGACAGACAGGGCGATATAGACAGACAGAGAACACAGACAAACAGAGCGATATAGACAGACAGAGGACACAGACAGACAGGGCGATATAGACAGACAGAGAACACAGACAAACAGAGCGATATAGACAGAGAACACAGACAAACAGAGCGATATAGACAGACAGACAACACAGACAAACAGAGCGATATAGACAGACAGACAACACAGACAAACAGAGCGATATAGACAGACAGAGAACACAGACAAACAGAGCGATATAGACAGACAGACAACACAGACAAGCAGAGCGATATAGATAGACAACACAGACAAACAGAGCGATATAGACAGACAGAGAACACAGACAAGCAGAGCGATATAGACAGACAGAGAACACAGACAAACAGAGCGATATAGACAAACAGAGAACACAGACAAACAGAGCGATATAGACAGACAGAGAACACAGACAAACAGAGCGATATAGACAGACAGAGAACACAGACAAACAGAGCGATATAGACAGACAACACAGACAAACAGAGCGATATAGACAGACAGAGAACACAGACAAACAGAGCGATATAGACAGACAACACAGACAAACAGAGCGATATAGACAGACAGAGAACACAGACAAACAGAGCGATATAGACAGACAACACAGACAAACAGAGCGATATAGACAGACAGAGAACACAGACAGGGCGATATAGACAGACAGACAACACAGACAAACAGAGCGATATAGACAGACAGACAACACAGACAAACAGAGCGATATAGACAGACAGACAACACAGACAAACAGAGCGATATAGACAGACAGACAACACAGACAAACAGAGCGATATAGACAGACAGACAACACAGACAAACAGAGCGATATAGACAGACAGAGAACACAGACAAGCAGAGCGATATAGACAGACAGACACAGACAAACAGAGCGATATAGACAGACAGAGAACACAGACAAACAGAGCGATATAGACAGACAGAGAACACGGACAGAGCGATATAGACAGACAGAGAACACAGACAAACAGAGCGATATAGACAGACAGACAACACAGACAAACAGAGCGATATAGACAGACAGAGAACACGGACAGAGCGATATAGACAGACAGAGAACACAGACAAACGGAGTGAGGGCTTGCCAGATTGCCAGACACAAAGAAGCAGACAGATACAACACGTACAAAATCGACCAAACAAGGAGTGCCTCAGCGTGACAGATATGTTACACAGCCTACCTCCAGGATGTTGTATCTGTTGGGATCACAGAAGTCACGTGCCCCAATCTCGGTGCCCATGTACCAGCCGTTAAAGGGGCAGGCAGTGAACTCCAGTCCCCCGCAGTCAAACAGCATGCCGGACACTGCGGGTAGCGTGAACCACTTCATCCCCATCTCAGCGAACCACGGGTACCTGTAGATTGCACACAGACCAACACTTTCAACTTTGAAACCAGCACGAAAATCCAAAAACAGATACAGTGCTTATGTTCCAAAATGCAGGATCAAAAAACAAGGATGGTAAGTTACTGGAACGTTTAAATTATGACGCAAGTATTTATTTTATTATAAAAAAAAATAATACAAATTTTAAAATAATAAATGAATAAAAATGTTATTAAAACTATATTGGTGAATGTCTTGTTTTGTCATAAATCAAACGTTCCAGTAACTTAGAATTCTTGTTTGAACGAAAAGCCAACATGCGAACAACATGGCTGACACAAATCCAAGTGTGTGAAGTTTCTTTTTAAATTAAAATAAATGTTTTCTTTCGAGAAAGTGATATTTTTCAAATTTGTTACTCAAACGTGACCCTGCAGTTACACTGATTTTTGACGTGTGTCAACCAGCCATGGATCATGTCTTGAGATCGTACAATCCTAAATGTGCATACAGTGTCAAAGTTCAAGCTGCAGAAATATTTACCAAATTGATGATTTTCGACTTTTGGCCCAAATATAACGCCACTGTGAGCTAGATATTTGACGATGGTCAAAACGGACTTTCTTCATAACTGGAGGTCATTAAACCCCAGAAGATGTTAAGTTTTAAAACTTTAGCTCAAAAATCAATCGGAACTTAACTCCACTCTACGGCCGGCCGAACTAACACTCTTATAAAGATACAATACCGGTTTAAAAACAACAACCCTCTTTTTGGAAGTGAAATCTCTGACGTCAGAAGCCAAACGAAAGGACAAAAAGACGTCATGACATGAATAATGGTGTGACGTCTTCTGTATGTCTCCCGTGGAAGTGATAAAGAATTCCTAGAACGAAGTTCGTCTCGGTGACTTCTAAAATTAATCGTGAGGTCGCCACCAGGCTATGCATGCATCGGTATGATATGTCATTAAATATTAAGGTCTATAACCTCGTGATGGCTCAGGTGAGATATAGTTCAGGCTTACTTTGGGTGTTTGAAGTTGACCTCGAGGATGAGTTCCGGGGGGACCTCGAACATCTCGGGGTCCTGTCCAGCAGCAGACAGCACCAGGGGCAGCACGTCGAACGGCGTCATCGTCTTCGGCTTCCACCCCAGCTTCAGCACCAGCTGCAATCAATACAGAATGGCTGTTAATGCTGTGGCCTTTTTGTTGGCGTTATTGTTTTTGTCTTCATTTGGTCGTCGTAGTAGTCGTCGTCGTCTTCCCCCACTTCGTTAGGACGTTCTTTTTATTGTCGTCGTCATCATCATCATCAGCATCAGCATCATCATCATCAGCATCATCATCATCATCACCATCTTCATCATCACCATCATCATCATCATCATCATCATCATCATCATCATCATCATCATCATCATCATCATCATCATCATCATCACCATCATCATCATTATCATCATCATTTTTAATGTCGAGGTCCCCGTCATCTCCTCGTCAGTCTCTAAGTTGTTGTGTTGTCCCTACTGAAATTCTTAGCATCTAAAAATGACAGCGCGCATTAGAGACCTCTACACAAATTCACAACCTTGGTCAATTAAAGATTCCGTATTCTGTATTCTGAGAGCTAGAAGAGCGGCAGAATGCCACTTGTGGCATCGCTTCAATCTTCTTACGGCTACTGTTGATTTTTTTTAATAACTCTTTAAAATTTATATAGACGAGGACGCAATGAAGCTCTTTAACCAGTTCGAAGGTGTAAGAAGATGATACAAATCTGACTTCAACTCACCCGACACCGCATGACCAAAATTATCGGGGGACTATCATGAAATTCACGAATGCTTGGCTTTTGTCTCAACGCCGATATTAAAAAAGAAAACAATTCTGAGAAAGGCCCGTCAATAAGAAAGGATTTTGCCGGAAGTTGACCTCGTTAGACCCGCAATGCACATCCTTGACTTGAAAATAGGACAAGAGAGAGAGAGAGAGAGAGAGAGAGAGAGAGAGAGAGAGAGAGAGAGAGAGAGAGAGAGAAAGAGAGAAAGAGAGAGAGAGAGAAAGAGAGAGAGAGAGACACACACACACACACACACACACACACACACACACACACACACACACACACACACACACACACACTTACAGAGGCAGAGAGATCAAAAAAGCGAAAGTGAGAATGGACAGAACTGCGCCAGTGCACCGTGGAGTTCAATCGATGCGACTCAAGGAGTTTTATCAGGCCTTTAACTCCACACTTTATCAAATAGTCTCCTGTCCGCCCAGCCGACCTTCCCCTTGACCCTGCTTGTGACCTCGATTCCGGTTATTCCCCTTTTGGCGGGACATTTTCTGGGGGCATACTTCGTCCCTTTTAGTAGTGGGACTGCACGAAATCATGTGTTGTTCAGGTGACTGGCAAAGTGCACTGTGTGTATGGAGAATAAAAAGTTGACTTGAAGTACACACTGAGATCTATTCGAGTCACTTTGCACCCGATTCTAAAGCCGAATACAAAATAAATCCTGTGTAGGCTGTGGATCAAGTGGTCGTCCCGAAGCTATCAGCTTGACCCTGCTTTGTGACCTTTGTGAATGTCTTGTAGGCCTTCGTAGAATGCCGGTCAAGGTCATTCTTCCGCTCTATGAGAAAGCCGAAGATGTCAAAAAGTCATATCTTTGGCGCATGAACAAAATTGTTTGCAAAAGTCAATGAGAAAGGATCCTCAACGGGAAAACCGATCGCCTTCAACTTGCCCCGCACCTCACCTTGCACACACACGTTCTGGTTATTGGGGTCGGTGGGCACTTGCACTTGTTCCGCACACTTTGCCAACTGGATCAAGCTGTTCTTCGTGTATCCAGTTATCGTAATTCCTCTCTCTTGAAGATACTTTTTTAATCTAGGTACGTCAAAAGTAGCAAAGTTTGTAGCACAAATTCCTTCTGTCGCATCACTTGTCGCCATGTTTGATGCCCCCACAAGGGGCACGGTACTCTGTAAGCACCCAAAACCTCAAAGAGAGATAACTGGCGGAAACCTTCCTATTCAATAAAGTCCTCAAGGAGAAAATGCTTCACTCCTATAATTCCGCCATTTTGTCAGAAAAGCGTTACGCTTTCCGTTCCAAGGCACGCCCAAGATGTTTGCGAAATAGCTTGCTCATTTACAGGGCTAACATTACTGTGATACAAGTATTTCCAGGGGCGGATCAGTTCATTTTATGGGGGGGGTTTCCAAAAGTATATTGTGAAGATATGGGTGTGAAGGCGCGAAGCGCCGAGCCGACGGCGCGAAGCGCCTAGCTTGCTAGGGGGGTCCGGGGGCATGCCCCCCGGAAAATTTTGAAAAAAAGGATGCAAAATGGTGCAAGCTGGTGCATTCTGAGGATGATCATTACCAGTTCCAGGCAGCAGATTTTGTCACTGATTAATACCCACAAAATTGAAACTCAACCCAAAAAAACACACAAAAATATTTTTATTTTTTGGCTGGGGGGGGGGTTTCCGGAAACCCCAGAAACCCCCCCCTCGTCCGCCCCTGATTTCATTGTGAGTGAATGTACACCCTTGTTGCTTGCCGTCCAGTTCAATGGTGTTACAAGTTTGTTTTCACTAAGATAAACCAATGATCGCGCTAACTATTTTAGAAACCGATCTTTTTTTCTTGAAAGTAGTTAATATAAGATGTTTGGTGGCTTGTTGACAGACCAGCTTTTTTGTTGGTCCAAGGGGACCATATCGTCTTTTGTTTCATCTTTATCGACCAAGGCCGAAGGCCGCGGTTGATAAATATGAGACAAAAGGCGATATGCTCCCCGAGGACCAACAACAAAATGCTGGTCTGACGACAAGCCACCAAACATCGTTTTTGTCATCATTTTGGTTGTGCAACAAAATGCACAATAACCCACAGGGAGGCGAATTTTTAGAATCCAACTCCGGGCCACAAAGCATCGTCACAGTAGCTCGAGATAACACGTCAACCTTGTATGTCACGTCAAACGTAGCTTGTTGACGCTTTTCTTCCAGTCTGAAAATGTACAGAGCTGCGATCTTACATGTGAGTTCAGTAAGTGTTGAGCATATTTCTTTTCTTTTTAAGTGTTTATGACTTTTCGTTGTGGATTTTGCGATTACAGAGATAAATTGCAAATTGACCATGAGTCGCCGCGGTAATTATCAACATTGATTGGGTCTTTGAGACTGAATGCTTACAATCGTTGTCCTCGGAAACACAAATCCAAAGCCGCGATGGTTCCACACATCAAACAATCAGCCTGATTGGCTTTTGCTTTGACAATCCACGTTTCACCTGAAAGCTCAAACCCATTCACCACCTCGATTTATTGCCTGCGGAACATGAGATTTATTTCCCAGGTGCTTGTGAATGAAAACTCTTGAAAATGATGACAAGTGAAGTTGTTCTCACAGAAACCGCGCGAATTTGTTCCATCAACCCTTCAAATCAAGACTAAAACGCAGTACACTTGTCAAATGAATTTTAAAAAACAGCAAAAAGGTATTAAAAAGAGTATTTACTGGCACGAATAACCGGTTCCCAATATCATTTCTGATAATTTGAGATTTGTATTGGAAAAACACGAGAAGTGAACGGTTTACGCGATCCTCACGTTACGCTTACCGTTCAGAAGTTGGTCGGGCGATCGCCTTCCTATTTGTAGCACATGATGACAGTTATGAACGAACAGCTCTGCGTGTGTACTTTTGTATCCAAGATCTTTCTTGTTTTCCTTAATTTCCGTCTGTCGTTTCTGTCTTTCCCAATCTTTTTCTTTAAATTGCAGACTGACAGACAGACAAACGACCAGGCAGACAGACTCGGGCGCGCGCACGCACACACAGACACACACAGACACACACACGGACACACACACACACACACACACTCGCTCGCACCCACACACACACGCACTAACACTCGCACTCCGCACTCGCACGCACACACACACACTCACACACACACACACACACACATACACACACACACACACACACACACACACACATATATATACACACACACACACACGTAACACACACACACACACACACACAACACACACCCACACACACACACACACACACACACGTAACACACACATAGACACACACACACATCCATCTAACTTTATCGAAAACACGCCAAACAGCCCGTGAAGCACTGTGCCTCCAAGGTCAATATTGACTGAAAGAGAGGAACTCGTTTCACGTGCTATTGTTCTACGTTTTCCTCAAACGATTCTACAACTGCACCCAACAGATCGGAATACACAGAATGATTACTGGAAAGATGCTAGGCGGTCGTAACCAAGCATGGAGTCTCATTGATTTTATTTCCAGAAGAAACATATTTGAAGTTAAGTATATAATGATTTGCCTTTGGAACTGAAATAAAACATTATTGGAAGTTCATTCTGCTGACACTAATGGAAGATGATCAACTTTTTTCGCAAAATAAATTTCGTCATCTTGGTCTTTTGGCATGTATGGCAATTATGTCTAATTAGAGTAAATTACGCTCTGTGAGTGTTTGCGTCTCTCTTTTTCATTTTCTCTCTCAGTCTGTCTCTGTATCTTCCTCTCTCCCTCCCCTCTCTCTCCCCCCTCTCTCCCCCCTCTCTCTCTCAGTTTCTGAACGCATCATTCCACCCCCCCCCCCCTTTTCCTCACCCTTTCCTCTCTTACTCCCTACCTACAACGTGACAACTTACTAAACCCGTGGCCAAACAGCGCAACCGACAGGCGAGCCATTTTGGGCTTCCCCCAAAATAAAACCACGACTACCCGCACTGTTGACATGCACCAAGTGGGAATGAGCAGAATAGCGATTTTTACTCATACCCTTTCACACACAGCTCCTCTCTCGTGTTCGCACAGTTCTAAAGATTGACTGCAAAGTGCGAGCGATTACGTGATCGGGCCAAAAAAAGGCGACACAGTGTCAAATTTGAGGACTTTACATACTGTCAGAGGTTAATATTTAGTTGCTGTTGCAGTTTCTTGATTTGGTGGTCTTGTTTTCTTGGTACATACACTTCACAGACTTTGTTTGCTTTCCAATATTACAGCTACCATTTTCAAAATCAGAAGTTTTGCATTTTGTTTCTCCCTCTTCAGGCTTCCGTGCGCTACAAAATCAAGTCTTCAGAAGGACTTTTTGATGAGTTCATCGTCATCATCCAAGTAATCATCAACTTCAGCATCAGCAGCATTACCACCATAATCATGAACAGCATCACCGTCACTGTCACCGCCATTGTCGTCGTTATCATCATCATCATCATCATCATCATCATCAGCAGCAGCAGCATCATGACTATCATAATGACCACCATGACCACCACAATCATCATCATCATCATCATCATCACCATAAAACATACACCCACCTCAGTAAACTCGCATAACTTGGGGTCTCCAATGACGGAGCCGTCAGGCTGTCTGTAACCAGCGTAGTTGATGAGCTGAGCGTTCCACACGCGGTAGTCTCCCCTGTTCTTTGAGCGCTGGGGGAAGATCGTGATGGCTGACCTGCGTGAAGAGAACAGTATGAAAGGTTATCCCCGAGTACGCTAGCACTTGGGTCCAGCAGACTTTAATAATTCTTGTTTACTATTGTTTATTATGAACGTTTTAATGTTTTATTTTACTCTAATAATTTTTTTAATTGTGTAAAATAAATTAAAAAAAAATTTTAATCCACGTGCACAAGACAAAAACTAGTTTCTGTAGGCTGAGCGCGCCAGTGCAGAGAGCTTTTTCCCGCCGCAGAGCCAGTCAGTGCCTCCATAAATAACACAGCTGTGGACAGCGACAAGTCCCTGGCGGATACGCTCCTTTTCTTTTCTTCAACCATTCAAGGTTATATCGCGACGAGGAAAGGGGGGAGATGGCATAGAGGAAAGGGGGGAGATGGGGTAGAGCCACTTGTTAATTGTTTCTTGTTCACAAAAGCACTAATAAAAAAATTGCTCCAGGGGCTTGCAACGTAGTACAATATATGACCTTACTGGGAGAATGCAAGTTTCCAGTACAAAGGACTTAACATTTCTTACATACTGCTTGACTAAATAAGGTTATATCAGGGCAACATCTTCACACACAATATAAAGAGGTGTGAGACTGCACGATTTGGGTTGTTTAGAGGGGAAACAAATTCCGGTTCTTAACTTTTAGTTTGAACTTTGATTAAATCTCCGACTCTCAGAACTTTTATGTCCATTTGTTACAACTTATCATAAAAATGTTCGTGTCTGACAGGGTTCGTACGGTCAGTGAATACATTTTTGAGTTTTCCTTTATCCCTCTTGCTGTTTACTGAGCCATACAGTATTTGATTGTTCCTGGGACCACTATGTGAGATGGAATGTGTTGTTGCTCCCTCCTTTTGTCTCTGTCACCTTATTCAGGAATTTCTTTTACTTGTATGGACATGACTTGAGAGAGGAGTATACCAGCTGTTCCTGTGACCACTATGTAGGATGGAATATGTTGTTGCTCGCTTCCATTGTCCCTATAACTTTCGATGGTTTGCCCCTTTGGCAGAAATCTGTTTAAAATGTAAGACTTATAACTTTCTGTTTTGAGTTTTAGAACTCTGAACTACTTCTGGCATTCTTTCATCGTTTAAGTTGTATTTAAAAAAAGCCCTCTGGTCGGCGTGAGCTTCTGCCAGATTATTGTCTGATTTCGATGATTTATTAACTTTAATATTTTGGCTCCATTTGTTACAACTTATCATAAAAATGTTCGGGTCTGACAGAGTTCGTACGGTCAGTGAAAATCTTTGAACCTCCCTCCTCCCGGACCCATTCCTGGATTGCTTCACCTGTAAATGCTGAATGAAACCAGAGGACTGCGACCCCCACCCCCTAAC
>NC_090253.1:3048290-3063290 GCF_037325665.1 Littorina saxatilis
TGACGTCATGCCTCCCTGTAGTCTTTCTCTCTCGCGCAGTGTGTGTGTTTGTGTTCATTTTGTGCACATGTGTTAGTGTCACTGTGTGTGTGTGTGTGTGTGTGTGTGTGTGTGTGTGTGTGTGTGTGTGTGTGTGTGTGTGTGTGTGTGTGTGTGTGTGTGTGTGTGTGTGCGTGCGTGCATGAGTCTGTACTCGTATGTGTGTGGTGTGTGTGTATTTGTGTGTGTGTGTGTGTGCGTACGCGTGCATGAGTCTGTACTCGTGTGTGTGTAAGTGTGTGTGTGGGCATAAGTGTATGTGTGTGCGTGTATGTGTGTTTGTAAAGGTGTGCATGTCCGTCTGTCCATATGTGCGTATGGGTGTGTGTTTTGTGTGTATGAAGTTTTTTGTTAGAGAGTGAGTGAGTGAGTGTGTGTCTGTGTGTGACTTGGTGTGTGTGTGTGTGTTTGAGAGAGAGAGAGAGAGAGAGTATGTGTGTGTGTGAATGTGTGTGTGCATGAGTTTGTGTGTATGTTTGTGTGTGTATGAGTGTGTATATGTGTTTGTTTGTAAAGGTGTGTGTGTCCGACTGTCTATGTGCGTATTTGTTTGTTTGTTTGCTCAACGCCCAGCCGACCACGAAGGGCCATATCAGGGCGGTGCTGCTTTGACATATAACGTGCGCTACACACAAGACAGAAGTCGCAGCACAGGCTTCATGTCTCACCCAGTCACGTTATTCTGACACCGGACCAACCAGTCCTAGCACTAACCCCATAATGCCAGACGCCAGGCGGAGCAGCCACTAGATTGCCAATTTTAAAGTCGTAGGTATGACCCGGCCGGGGTTCGAACCCACGACCTCCCGATCACGGGGCGGACGCCTTACCACTAGGCCAACCGTGCCGGTCTATGTGCGTATAGTGGTATGGTGTACAGTGAAGTGTGTGTGAGAGAGTGAGTGAGTGCGTGTGAGTGAGTGTGTATGTGTGTACGTGTGTAACTTGGGTGTGTATATATGTGTGTGTGTGTGTGTGTGTGTGTGTGTGTGTGTGTTCATGTGTGTGTGTGTTTGAGAGAGAGAGAGAGAGAGAGAGAGCGAGAGAGAGAGAGAGAGAGAGAGAGAGAGAGAGAGAGAGAGAGAGAGAGAGAGAGAGAGAGAGAGAGAGAGAGAGAGAGAGAGAGAGAGAGAGAGAGAGAGAGAGAGGTTTGTCTTTCGCTGGGGTATGCAGTGCCTTGGCGTTGCACATCTACTTAATTATTATTAATAAAAATCACCTTTTCAGAAAAAATAGAAATTGTTCAGAATGTTATGAATGAAAAAAAAAACCTGTCACACAGTCGTCTGCGTACATCCTCTTTAATCATTACAAGATATATTCGTATCATCTCTTTTGATTCTTATTACAGGAAAACATTTCCTCATAAAGTCACCGGTTTCATTTTTTTTTGGTAATTTTCATCACATGCACTACATTGCAGTCAGATTGCACCGTTTGCATGTTTTGGAGAATTTTTTCTGGGGGACATAACTCCCCCGGACCCCCCTGTCTGATTAGGCGCGCTCCGCTGTCACTTTCATGCTCCACGTTGTCACTTTCACAATTTGATCTTTGAAAAGTCTTTGAATTTTGGAGTGAATTATCAGTATGAACCCTGTCTGACTAATTTCTTAAATACCTTTGGAGTGGCGTAAGCCTTTGACCGATTACTCTCTGCTGGGTTATGACGTTGACAGGTTCTTCTATGATCATTTTATGCTATTCTCCGTTTACTCAATTCTGAATATGTTTGGATGTATTCCAAACTTGCGTACAACTTATTATTTATTTTCAGATATGGCGTCCCAGCCACCAACGCATTGTGAGATCAACAGTGTGATGGAACAACAGCAACAACTCCAGAAAACAACAGCAAAAGACTTTGCGTTCACACAGGTATGCCTGCAAGACGGCGATATTCGACAGGCCATTGACGAACTCCCCCAACAGAGAAAACAACACTCAGAATGTACAACACCTCATCAAACGAATGTCCGGCATTAAGAAGAAGGCTAGCCAAGACTATGTACAAATTAAAGAACTGAAACTCACCATTCGACGCCTTTCTACAACATGTACACTAGTACCTCCAGCAACATCTTCACCCTCACCAGCCACTGCTACAACCAAACAATGGCTACCTGTTGCAACAAAAACACCCACACCCTCACCAACCACTGCTACAACCAATGAACACGTCTCCGACCTTGACTCGTCCCAACTCACCCAATTGATGGACTCTGACAACTTGTTTGACTCGGATGAAGAAGCTCATCAGTCAGCACAAGGCACTCCAGCAGATGACTCAGTCGCTCTCCAGTCAACACAAGGCACTCCAGCAGATGAGACAGCCACAGAGGGTGAAGCTCTCCGAATTGTGTCTCCGGAATAAACACCTTTTGTGGGACAAAAGCGTAACAGTAAACCAAACATGCTGAGCTGTTCTCCGGATCATCGCGTCAGTACAGGACGATTTCTTTGTATCTTTCATACCTTTCTCACAGAGAGAGCTACTAAAGGAGCTACTAAAATTCAGACTGGTTTAAGATTCAATTGTTCAATTAGGTTCATGGATCTAACGATTTGTTTTCTAGCAATCACAGTTCTTCTCTCAGTTACATCCTGCAATTTAAGCCAACAACATTCACAATTCTCTGTCAATGCCAGGTCGTCTTCCACACCTCTTCAAGCTCTTGAAAATCCTCCCAACTCCACACCTACCGATGTACTTATCATACGTTCGGGGGATGTAGAACTAAATCCAGGCCCAAGAAACACATCAAGAGATAGAAAAAGAGCACAGCGGTCTAAACAAACCACACAACAAGTCGGAGAACGAAAAACTGCAGATGCAAAATGAACATCAACAGCTCGTTCAACTGAGACTGCTTTGCAAACGCAAAGGCGACAATCAGCAAATGCAAAACAAACATCAACAGCTCGTTCAACTGAGACTGCTTCGCAAACGCCAATCAGCAAATGCAAAACAAACATCAACAGCTCGTTCAACTGAGACTGCTTCGCAAACGCAAAGGCGACAATCAGCAAATGCAAAACAAACATCAACAGCTCGTTCAACTCAGACTGCTTCGCAAACGCAAAGGCGACAATCAGCAAATGCAAAACAAACATCAACAGCTCGTTCAACTGAGACTGCTTCGCAAACGCAAAGGCGACAATCAGCAAATGCAAAACAAACATCAACAGCTCGTTCAACTGAGACTGCTTCGCAAACGCAAAGGCGACAATCAGCAAATGCAAAACAAACATCAACAGCTCGTTCAACTGAGACTGCTTCGCAAACGCAAAGGCGACAATCAGTAAATGCAAAACAAACATCAACAGCTCGTTCAACTGAGACTGCTTCGCAAACGCAAAGGCGACAATCAGCAAATGCAAAACAAACATCAACAGCTCGTTCAACTGAGACTGCTTCGCAAACGCAAAGGCGAAAATCAGCAAATGCAGAAGAAAAGAGACAATGATCCAACACATGAACATAACCCACAACTATCAATTGAACATTTTTATAACATGATCGCAGAATCCATTTAGGAAATGCTCAAACAACAGAAGACCTTATTGAAGAAATTGGGAAACCGCTGTCACCTCATGAGATGGGTGATTTGATAAGAAACTTTCAAGATAGTATGGACCCGGAAATCAACACTTGTGCAGTTTGTGGCATTCGTCTGTCTGAAAAAATGAATCAATACTCCGTTAACGATTTTGTCAACAAATTGAAAGCCCATGATGAGTATGTCACTGTCAGAAATTCAAAGCTTGAAAAGTATCGAGATGCATACGATCTTGTTCAGTTTAAATCACAGCGGCAGAGCTGGTTCCATCTCTACAAAGAATATGTTGACTTTGAACAGGAGAACTTTACTTCATGTCCCACATGTGAAAGATACTTGCCATCTGACAATGATACACCACCCCCATATTTGCTGATAGCAGGAATGCGATTTGGACGATGGAAAGAACTTCAACTCGAGGAACCCACAATATGGGAGAAGATGGTGATTTCGAGAGTTCGTGTATTCGGCAACATAGTAAAACTGGCTTTGTGTGGTGCAGCAATGGATGCAATCAAGGGCCACATGATAGCGGTGAAACATAACGGTGCCCAGACTCTTGCAGACAGCCTACCAAACTTGACAACTTGGAGGGAGAAAGCACCATTGTGTTTGTGGGATCGGACCAGGACTATAAAAATAAAGCACTACCGCTTATTCAGGGTAACAAGTTCAAGGAATATTTTTCCATACGTCCAAAAGTGGTTTATGACTGGATATATGCATTAAAAGCTCTTAATCCTGCTTATGAAAACATACCGTTGAAACCTATTGAATATGCAAAGCAAGTCATGGACAATTTCAACGAAAAAATGATTGAAAATGTCATTCTTCAAACAAGCGAAGAAGCTGCGTCTATTGAAAAAAATTGCGTCGGATGACACTGCACATGTCAGATCTGGAGATATTGAAGCTGGTGAAATAATTCTTGAGGACATTCTATTGGATACTTGTGGAGTGCCATCATGTGATCCAATTTTGAATTGCCTTCAGAGCATCGATGCTTCGGTTAAACAACAAAATCCGAATGCAGTCTTTGAACCCCCGCCTGATTACGAAGTCTCACAAAGTCCACTGCAAGTAACTGTTGACGTTCAATATCCTTTAAACGAATTTGCAGAAAATGACATTATGTTTTCGCTTGCCTTTCCGACATTATTCCTTTTTAGGAAATCCGTTCAAAAACACAGGTTCGATACCTAGGCCCCTGGCAAAGTATTTCCTAACGTTCCACGAACATAGATTTGAACAACAAAGTCAATTTCTTTTCCTACTGTTTAACCAACTCCAAAGGCATGAAGCTGCACGAGCAGTTTCAGCTAGAGTATCGTCAGATCCAGAACGGTCAAAGAAATACATTGAGTATGTGAACGATCCCAGTTTTAATGACCGAATTCAGAAGGCAATGAAGGATACTGATAGCAAGGAAGCAAAAGATATACTTGAACACCTTCTTCCTGTCATCCAGATGAGTGGCTCTAGCGTCCCTTACGGTCCCACTGAGAAGACTGCAGCCACCTCAAAACTTTACACCATGGCTCGCACTTTTGGTCCTCCTTCGTGGTTTGTCACTGTGTCTCCGTCTGATGTTGATAGTATTCTTCTGCTGAGACACGCTGGCAATGGCAAATATGACGAATATAATATCCCAGATATAAATTGTAGACGGAAAATAACTTCTGAAAACCCAACAGCAGCAGCAACATTTTGTATAGCCCTTCTTGATGGGCTGTTTAACAAACTGTATAAATGTCCAACGTCAAACCATTCACGCCGAACTCTTGACTCATTTCCTAGAGGGGTGTTGGGCAGTACTCTAGCACATTTTGGAAGTATAGAGGCTCAAGGAAGAGGGGCATTACACTACCACGGGGTTGTGTGGACGACGATGACGCCAACATTACTTGAGCATGCAGCAGACAAAGAAGTCCTGATTCAAGAAATCCGCAGCTACATTGACAGAATCGTGAAGGCGCAGGTTCCAGCTGAAATTCATGAAAAAGCTACGAAAGATAAAGAGAATAATATTCCTGTCACACGATGTGGGCTACGTGAACCTCCAATGCCAAAAGATAACGAAACTGACGAAGAATATTTTAGCCGATTTGACAGTTTTGTTAATGAAATTGCCCGCTCTCTGCAATACCATCGCCACACACAAACCTGTAAAAAATATCATGCAGGTAGCCGAAATTGTAGACTTGCCATGCCCCAGCCTCCTCGAATTGACCCTACTGGTCCTATCGAACTGGGCCCAACAACTGATCCCCCTAAACCGAAACCGAACATTTCACCACCAGAACCACTCCTAGCCTCCATCGTGGGACATTTGGAAAACATACTTATTCTATGGCAACTACAGAGACCTAACAAAGATGACCAAAGAATTGTGGATTTTAGTCCTGTCCTAACTGCAGCCCTCCGGTGTATCTGACAGGGGCTGTTGAGCAATCAAAGGCAGCTTCTTTCTATGTCCTCAAGTACATAACGAAAAATCTCGTTGAACTTACAAATACTCTTGCAATTATTTACGAGGCGTTAAATACCATTCAGAAATGGCCTTCATCTGCAGAAAACACAGGTGAAACATCTCGCACAGCTCAGCATCTGTTGACTAGAATTTTGAACAACCTTGCAGGATCAACAGAAGTTGGTGGTGCGATGGCATCAGCTGCTCTTCTCGGCCTTCCAAGCACATTCGCTAGCCATGACTTTTGGTATTGTTGGATCCGTCCTGCCATTGCGTTCTTGAAGACAAACCATGCACCTTCTTCAGAAGCAGCTGTTACTGATCCAAACATTTTGACTGACGATGTCTTGAGTGATGCTAGTTGGGAAGAACGCATAGATGACTCCTATCTACAACAATCAGATCAACATAGAAAAGCTAAACTCGTGGATGAAATGGAGGACGAAGTTTGTGTGACAAAAGGAACATCTGATGACACTGAGATGATACAGCCTGAATTTCCTGTCGATATGCAGATAATCGACGAAGAAAGTTTTGGGTTGGACAGCCTTATTGAAGAGACGGATCACACTGGTAGTGCTGAGGTTTATACTGTGCAAAAGAAAACAGTTGTTGTTCCACAACACATCCATTACGCTAACAGAGGACCAACACTTAAAGAATTATGCCTCTATGAGTACTGTGCTTGTGTAAGCATTGTTCCCATCAAAGTGACTAAAAGTAAACGGAAAGAAGCGGGTCGAACATGTAATGAGACAATGAGGTTTAGTAGGAAGTTACATCCCCGCTGATTGCTCGAATGTATTACAGTGCCCCCCCCCCCTCCCCTATGACCCCTCTACTTCACGACTCCCTCGATATTACGACCCAGTTCGGAGAGGGTAAAGATGTAGGGGGGGGGTGGAGGGAGCGACGGATTGATGCAGGCAACACCACAGAATCCTCATCACTGCATAATTAAATACTACAACGATTCTTGGCCGGTGGCTTCGTGTCCCTGTGTGCTTGACTCTTTGTATTAATGAGGGGTGCTGCACGATGCACCAAGTGTTATAGATCTGTTTCCACTCCCTTCGGTCAGGTGTAAACATTGTGACGGTAGTCCTTTGTTTCCCTTCTTAATACCACGTGAGTACGCTTGCGCTCTTAAATGTGTGTGTGTTTGACGCGCGACTGCCCCCGTGGACCTGCAGGCATTTCGCACGCACGCATGCATGCACGCACGTACACACACGCGCAAACAGACCAAAACACACACTAACAACAAAAAGTGATGAAGTGTGAAAAGAAACAGAAAGAAAAAAGACATAGAACACGACACAATAATGCACAATAATTACAAAAATCTAGATACTGACCATACATATTCCCCCCTCTCTCTCTCTCCTTCCCTCCCTCCCTCAATCCATTCATTCATACATCCATCCACCAACCAACCCACCAACCAACCCACCAACCAATCTATCCATCCATCCAACCACCATCCCACCCACCCACCAACCATGTGTACCAACCAATCAATTAAATCCATCCATCCATCCAACTGACCAACCAATCAAATCAATCAATCAATAAATCCGTCCGATCCATCTACCCGTCCATCCATCCGTCCACCTATCCACACACCCATCCACCCATCCATCCATCCATCCATGAAATGTACAAGTACTCACCGAAGATTGCCCTTGTTGGTGCCATACTTGATGTGGTTGCAGAGCGCCTCGTACATGCCACGCGCCGTGTTAATATGTCGTGCGTCAAAGACCTGAATAACCAAACACCATGTTCTATCATATGCCAGTCAAGCGCAAGTATGAGGCATGACGTCAAGTCGAGTCACTTTACGTACAAGAAAAAAGAAATGGAAGAAATTGGGAAGAATGACGCAAAGAAGTGACACAATCCATTGATCAATTTATAATTCAATGAATCAATGAATCAATAAATCTATTCATGGACAAAAAGAAGTGACAAATTTCATCAATCCATTCATCCATCCATCCATCAAGCAATGAATCAATTCATCTATTACTGATGGGTCCGATTCATATACATTCTTACAGTTTTTCACCAAACCCATGAGAAATGTTTTACCGCCCTATCTTTTCGTAAAGCTTTTTCTATGTTTTGGTACGTGATTCATACGGTGTGCCCGCATGATCTCTGACAGTTTGTTGATGATGATGATGATGATGATGATGATGATGATGATGATGATGATGATGATGATGACGACGACGACGACGACGACGATGATGATGACGACGATGATGCTCGAGAATAAAATGATGTTCATGTTGATGATTTTAATGAGACAACGACAACGTTGATGACGACGATAAAAACAACGATGACAACGACGACGACAATGATGATAATGATGACGACAACGCTCACGAAGAAGATTTCTTTTTGCCTCACCTGAAGTTTGCTCCAATGAATGCGGCCAATGCAGCGAGGCGCATTTCTCCACGCCGTCTTGGCGCCATAGATAAGTTCCGCCGTCGTCAGGTCGTAGTTGCCGGTACGCTCGATGGAGTTGGCCACTTCCTGCCACCTCTTCTGATAGGCGGCTGTATTCAGTCTGCGGGAAAAATACAAGAGAATGCCAACCAACAGAAAACACAATTAAAACTGCAAATTATTTTTTTGTATTGAATCAAATTACGATCGAACTGGAATAACACGCGCTCTCTCTCTCTATCAGTCTCTGTCTGTCTCTGTCTGTCTGTCTGTCTGTCTGTCTGTCTGTCTGTCTGTCTGTGTCTCACTCTGTCTCTGTCTCTCTCTGTCTCTCTCTCTCTCACACCCACCCACCCCCCCCCCCCCCCCCCACACACACACACAAACACACTTATACTACCAATCCCGCCCCTCTCTCCCCCCCCCCCCTCTCTTGCCCACTCCCCTTCGACAAACACACATCACTACCTGTTACACGACACTTGAGATTGCCACAAGTTCTCAAATGTCGTATAGTTGTGTTCTTTTATTCTACGTCGCCCGTCTTCGTAGCAGCAGAAAACAACTCGTCAAATTGAGTTCGAGGATTTATTCAGCATTCAATACATACAACTGCACGTCGTAGCAGAACTCAAATAGAAGCTTTTTTAACATTCAAATCGCGCTGGCATATATAGTAAATACTCAATCTCGAGAATATTCCAGACCGAACATGATACAACTACATTATACGAGCCGTCTATGGACTAGAACAGTGACGCTCTCTGTGACGCACATCAAAAGCGCCGACGCACTTAATCCGAACGAACGCCACGAACTCACACTACAAACAGCGTGATAAACAACTTGTTTTGACAGGACTAGAAAGTTCACCTGCATTCTCGTCCAAGCATAAATATTGTGTTTACAAAATATAATTTCGGTACTTTCCCACAAAGTACAAATAAGTCAACTACATTCAACACACAAAACTGAACCAAAGCTCAGCAACGGTAGCGTTTCCTAACATTACCCCCAACACCAGAAGAAATTTACCTAATTTCTTTCAATCATTGAAACGCTACCTGTACACATATTATGTATACATAACAGATTGAAAACCAGGTATGTACATTAGTCTGTTGGAGAGTGAACACAGTTTTAATCACATACTCGGCTGAGAAAATCTGCTCCAACATTGTCTGAACCCTTAATCGATTCCACTCGCATATCAAAGTTCTGCAAGTACATCACCCACCTCATGATACGATTATTTACAAACTTTGCAGAGTTCAGGTAGGTGAGGGGTTTGTGATCAGTCTGAAGCACGAATTTCACCCCTTGGAGGTAGAGTTCAAATTTCTTGATTCCCCACACGATGGCTAAACACTCTTTCTCCATGATCGAGTAGTTCTTCTCGGCTCCTGACAGCTTCTTGCTGGCATAGCTGACCGGAAACGGTTTACCTCCATGTTCTTGCATCAGCATGGCGCCGATCCCTTCGTCCGATGCGTCTGTACGCAAGATGAACTCTTTAGCAGTATCAGGAAGGCGTAGCACCGGGTCTCGTGACATCAGGTCGCGCACGGTCTGGTATGCCTTCTCCTGAGCTGGTCCCCAGAGTATTCGGTTGGGGCATCCTTTTCGGGTCATGTCCGACAAAGGCGCCGTTATGGCAGCGAAGTTTGGAATGAACTCTCTGTAGTACCCAGCCAATCCAAGGAAGGATCGCACCTGCTTCTTGGTTTCAGGACGTGGCGCATTGAGGATCTTGGTGACGTTTTCCAACAAAAGCCCCTTTTGACCTTCCTTCAGTGAATGACCTATGAAGTCAACGTTGTCGGTCCCCAAAATGCACTTGCTGGGTCTCACGGTCAGATTAGCTTTTGTCAGGCGGGAAAACAATTCCCTCAAAGTCTCCAGATGCTCCTCAAAGGTCTCCGTGTGGACTAGCAGATCATCCCAGTAGTACACAACATTCTTCATTCCTTTGAGCATTTTTCGCATTCCCCTCGTAAGGGTAGCACCACTGTTCACCATGCCAAAAGGCATCCGCAGGCACTCATACGTTCCGCCTGGAGTTGCAAAAGCGGTCTTTGGTATGTCCTCTTCGCGCACAGGAATTTGCCAATATCCCTTGCTGAGATCGATCTTTGAGAAGATCTTACTGCCAGTCAACCGTCGGAACAGATCAGCCGCCGTCGGCATTGGTTCAGGGTCAAACACGGTGATCTTATTCACTTTCCTGAAGTCAATGCATACCCTGTTTGTACCGTCTTTCTTCTTGACAACAACAACGGGAGATGAGTAAGGGGATGATGACTCACGGATGACCCCCATCTTCAACATGTTGTCGATGTCCTTCTTCAAGGATTCCCGAGCCTGAAACGGGATAGGGTATGGTTTTGAGCGAACAGGAACGTCAGATGTGAGGTGGACTTCATGTTCGACCAAGGACGTAGAGCCTGGAACATCAGAGAACCTATGGGTGAAGTCGCCCATAAAATCATGCAGCTCCTTCTGCTGATCTTCTGTCAGGTCAGGTCCTAGCTTGACGTCATCCACTCCCTCTTTCTTGTGGAGGTCTCCCAACTCCAGTAGTTCCTCGCCGTCGAACTCGTCTAGTTCGGCTGGTTCTTCCACACTTGCTGCGACCTGTACTGCTTCCGGAGGTCTCTCCACATACAGTTTCAGGAGGTTAGCGTGGTAGATCTTGGACTTCTTGCCGACATTCACCTTGTAGTCGTTGATCCCTACCACGGCCTCAACCTCGTATGGGCCTTTCCACTGCATCAGTAGTTTGTTGTGATCAGTGGGAAGCAGTATCAGCACTTTGTTACCTGGTGTAAACTTCCTGTTTACGGCTTTGCGGTCGTAGTAGTGCTTTCCGCTATCCTGAGACTTTCTCAAGTTTTCTCTCGCAATCTCGAGAGTCTCCTCCAGTTTCTCTCGCAACTCGAACACGTACTGGTAACTGTTCTTCACTTCAGGTGTGTCCACATCTTTCGTCCACAATTCCTTTAGTATCTGCATCGGGCCTCTCACGGTCCGCCCGTACATCAGCTCGAACGGGGAGAATCCAGTGGACTCTTGTGGCACCTCCCTGTATGCAAACAGCAAGGCATTGATGTAGCGATGCCACTGCCTTGGCTGCTCACTGCATAGTTTCTTCAGCGTGGACTTCAGCGTCGCATTGAATTTTTCGACCAGCCCATTGCACATCGGGTGATAGGGTGTCGTAGTCAAGTGACGAATGCTCAGCAGCCTGTTGACCTCTTCCATGCATTCAGAGACAAACTGTGTCCCCAGGTCTGTGAGGATCTCTTCAGGAACCCCAATTCTGCTGAAAATGTCCACAAGTGCCTCGGCAACAGTCTCGGTGTCAATTTTCTTCAGAGGCACAGCTTCTGGGTACCTGGTTGCATAGTCTACCAGGGTCAGTACCCAACGATGACCCGCTTCACTTGGCGGTTTTATCTCGCCGATGAGGTCAATGGCCACCCTCTTGAAAGGTCGGTCGATCAAAGGCATCTTCTGCAACGGCACTTTCGGGACCCTTCCTCGAGGTATGGTTTTCTGGCAAATATCGCACGATCGGCAGAATCGAATCACATCTGCATGCAGTCCTGGCCAGTAAAACGCAGCCTGGATTCTGTCTGATGTCTTCTTGACACCCAATGACCTCCCATAATAGAGTCGTGGGCCACTTCCATCACCTGGCGCCTAAGTGGTTGAGGCACCAGAACTTGACGTATTGGCTTCCCAACGTTGACTCTCGCGTGCTGGAACACTCTGTACAGGATCTTGGCCTTCGCTTCAAATTGCACAGTGCCTTCGCCCTTAGTCATCTCCTTGACAGGACGACTCCTGTACTTTGTCAAGGTCAAATCAGCTTCCTGTAGCTGAATCAGCCGATCCCTGTCCACGACAGCAGTTGCAGAACTGTTGGTGACCCTGAGTGGCGTAGTTGTTTTGTCCTTCTTCGCCTGGGCTCTGGTCGTCACAGCACTTACAACCTGCGGCTGGTCGCGGCGATGCACAGTTGCTCTGTCATCTCGTAACAGTTCGCTGATATCTTCATTCGCGAATGGCAGTGGGTCTTCCTCCTCAGCAGCAGGCTGAGCTGAGCCCATTCTCCATTCGAAATCAGGGTCATCAGGACGTCTCGCACCCCCAATGTTCCCAATTAGTAGATCGTACAAGGGCTTCTTCAGGCAGACGGCCTCAACTTCTCCGGTGAAGTATGGAGTATCTATCTGGATCTTTGCCACTGGTGCCCTCACGCATTTGCTGTCAGCCATGAGCGTCCACTTGAAGTCACCAGTGAACTTCTCTGTTGGCACCAGATCCTCTTTGACAATGACTCCATTGCAGCCCGAATCTCTGAGAACAGTCACTTCCTGCTTCTCAACAAATCCCTTCGACACGGGCATGTTCGACACTGACACAGCTGCGCTGGCGACGACAGAGATTGACCTGCCATTGGCGAGTAGAAGCTGGCCATCAGATACACATTCTTCCACGTCCGATGGTGTAGCCACTTGCTCGGCAGCCCTTGGGAGTATGACGCTGCTCGCACATACTTGTTGGTTCGAGCCACTCGTTTGCCTCTTGTTGTCGTAATATCTCCGTCGATGTTCTTGCGCTTTGTCATTGACATGTCCGTTATTTTTCTTTTGGGGACAGTTGGCGACTCGGTGACCCTTGGCATTGCAATGGAAACACGTTATGTTCTGCCCTTCATTGGATGATGGTGCGGACTCAGTTTGTCCCTTGGCAGGTTGGTTTCCCTGGTTCCCGCTCTTCTGGAAAGGTTTCGATGACTTTGACGTCCCCAGGGTCCTTCCATGAGCAATGAGATAACGCTCAGCAGCATCAGTAATGTCCTTCATACCCCGCAGTTTTTGCTCTTCCAAGCGGGTCGCCAGGTCCTTCGGGCAGGCATTAAGGAACTGCTCCTTCACGATCAAGTCCCGCAGACTCTCGTATGACTGCTCTTCACCTGATAACTCCACCCACTTCTGCAGGTATGACGACAGGCGCTCCACAAACTGGCTCGGTGTCTCTCCAGACAATGGCTGGCATTCGCGGAAGCGTTGACGGTAGCCCCTTTCAGTGAAGTTGTAGCAACGCAACAGAGCTTCCTTCAGCACATCATAGTCTCTGGCGTCATCATTTGAGAGTCTAGTGTAGACCTCAAGTGCTGCCCCAGTCAAATGTGCGCTGAGTTGAATCGCCCAGTTGTCGCGCTGCCATCTAGCACTCTCAGCGAACCTCTCGAATCTTGCAAGGTAGCAGTCGATCTGGTCCTTCCCGTCAGCGAATGCTGGAAGTTTCGGTGCCCTGTGTAACATTTGCTGCTGGTTATCTCTTTGGCGTGGTGCCTCGTGCTCGTTTTGAACACGCACCATTTCTGTTTGAAGCTCTAAGCGTTTCGTCTCCATTTCTATCTGGAGCTCTAAGCGTTTCAGCTCAATTTGCCTTTCTTCACGCTGTGCTTCTCTTTCTCTTTCTTTTTCTTCACGCTGCGCTTGTCTTTCTTCACGCTGCGCTTGTCTTTCTTCACGCTGCGCCAGCAGTCGTGTCTGGGACTCGACGAACTCCGTCAACTGCTTGCCTTTTAGTCCCAGTTCAACTCCTTTTGCCCAGAACTCAGCCATTCTGGTCTTTTCCGGTGCGTTCGTCTGTATTCTTTCACAGCCCCGAACGTAGACGAATGTAGTCTTCTAAAAGAACACAGTCTCTACTGCACCTCCGATGCTTCTCTCGTCGCTGTTCACCTTCGTAGACGCAGGCTGCCACCCTCCTCGTCTAACGTGACGGCGCACTCTGCTCACGATACGTACACGACGTACCTCAGTCGTATTTCGTAGTATTAATGCACTAGCTCCGCGACGAAGTCCGTCTCGTCCAAACGGCAGCTAACCTCTGTAATCCCGATACACTCCGGCGTCGCTCACCGTACCGAGCTGCGGCGATTACCAAACTCTTCACCAGTCACACCGAATCCACGGTTCCGTAGTCTCAATACTGATCCCTCAGGATACACCCGATTGATGGCTACCTCCTGTGACTGTCTTGACACTGGTCCTTGTTGCTGGAAAACCCTTGGCGTTAAACGTAGATCCTTGGCTTGGCCCCCAATTGTTACACGACACTTGAGATTGCCACAAGTTCTCAAATGTCGTATAGTTGTGTTCTTTTATTCTACGTCGCCCGTCTTCGTAGCAGCAGAAAACAACTCGTCAAATTGAGTTCGAGGATTTATTCAGCATTCAATACATACAACTGCACGTCGTAGCAGAACTCAAATAGAAGCTTTTTTAACATTCAAATCGCGCTGGCATATATAGTAAATACTCAATCTCGAGAATATTCCAGACCGAACATGATACAACTACATTATACGAGCCGTCTATGGACTAGAACAGTGACGCTCTCTGTGACGCACATCAAAAGCGCCGACGCACTTAATCCGAACGAACGCCA